>NW_015151232.1:247841-262548 GCF_000732505.1 Cyprinodon variegatus | reverse complement strand
ATGTCATCAGCATAGCAGTGGATTGAGATATTGTGGAGGCTGATGATTTGGCCAAGGGGGGTAAGGTAAAGGATGAAGAGGATGGGGCCAAGGACTGACCCCTGGGGGACACCACATGTAACTGTGTGTGGATTTGATTTGGAGTGGCCTAGGGAGATATATTCTGTCCGGTTGTTGAGATATCATCTGAGAGCAGTGTCATTTAGTCCAGTAGTGAGCTGGAGCCGGTTTAAGAGAATGCCACGGTCAACAGTATCAAATCTAGCAGAGAGGTCGCGGAGGATGAGGAGGGATGAAGAACCAGCATCGGATAACATGAGTAGGTCGTTTGCGACTGACTATGGCTGTCTCTGTAGTGTGGGCGAAACGGAATCCTGACTGGAATTTTTTAAAGAGGTTGTTATGTTTGAGGTGTTCCTGAAGGCAAGTGGCAACCGCTTTCTCAAGTACTTTTGATATGAAAGAAAGATTTGAGATGAGCCTGTGGATAAAAATATAATTTTCGAGAAACTTTAAAGAATCTGCACTTGTGAATAAAAAAAAAGCCCAATAATGAAAACAATATAATTCCACATTTTTGTTTTAAAGAAAACAAATGTAATACAATTAGGAATCACGTTTTTTTTCGTGGTTTGGATCCATGACGTCACGTGACGCATCAGGAAGCGAGGGACTGAGCCTGAAAGCGGCCATTGGCCTCCATAAGTCGGTGTTCAGCTCTCCTCCTCCTCTCCATGGCCTCCTCCTTCCCGGACGCCTCCGCGTTGCTGGCGGACGCCCTCCTCCGGTTCGGGCAGCTCTTCCCGGAGGAGCCCCCCCCGCAGGTGGCGGTGTGCGCCCCGGGCAGAGTCAACCTGATCGGGGAGCACACCGACTACAACCAGGGATTCGTTCTTCCAATGGTGAAACACGCTCAGAACTGGTTTCTAAACAGATTTAGCTCCTTAAACTGGTTCCAAACTAAACTTTTATAAAAAAAAATTTTATTCAGGAAATAAACTGAAAAAATACAAGTGAATAAATGACGTTTTTCCTGATTGGTCCAGGCGCTTCCTCTGGTCACCGTGGTGGTGGGAGGGCCAACCTCTGCTCCGGGGGTTACCATAGTAACCGCCGCACAGGACGCTGATGAGCCGCGGAGAGTGGAGCTTATCTTGACAGGGGATGGATCCTCTCTGTCTCCAGGGTTACCCCGCTGGGCAAACTACGTGAAGGGAGTCATTCAGCACTACAGGGGTAAATAAATGAGCAGGAAGGGAGGAAAGCTTTCACTTCCTGCTTTTCATTAAAAAAACAGACATAAAACATTAGATGAAACATAACAAACAGACGGATGGTGTTTTTATTATCAATAGGGAAACAGAGAAAAAGAATAAACTTTATTAATTTCATGTATAAAGAGAGCGAAAGTTACCCATGTTACCATGACGATTGTGATCCTATCTAAATGGATCTGAGGCTAAAACTCCATCACTTCCATTTTAAACCACTGTTAACATAAACCTGTCAGCAGGGGCGGATTTGGGAAATTTGGGGCCCTAGGCAAAAACTTTTCCTGCTGTCTAAAAAGGAATGAACATTATTTCCAAGCACTTAGTTCACTTAGCTGATTGCTCCTCAGGGGCGGAGCTAGATGGGGTCAGGGGTGGCCATGGTCACCCTTAGCCAACCTGTGGCCACCCTGTGGCCAACTCTACCATTTATCCCTTCTAATACAGATGGTGCCAGCAGTAATACTTTCATGTGGAAAATTCAAAACATTTAAATTTGTTGTGGTTTATATACACATAAGTATATTAACACCAAAGATGATAAGTACAGAATTCATGCTCTTTTTAGAACTAGATTTTCTGTTTTATAAGGTAAAGAGAAAATTATGTGTCTCATCAAGTCATCTAGGAGTCTTCAGTGATAGATAAATAACTATTTTAATAAAAGCTTATTAAATAATCAATTTATGTAGATATTGGTACATGTTAATATCAATTTTATATGAATGATTAGTGATAAAAGTCGGTAAGTAATGACAATGGAAAAGATTTACGCCACTATACCTCTATTCCACTATACTGCTGAGACACACTTAATATTATAAGCGCTCTGATGGCATTTTGGTCAAAGGATTTTGATTAAAATCATAGTTAATGTGCACAAATAAGGAATACTTGTATTAACATATAAACAGAGTTTTATGGGGCCCCCAGGAACTTGGGGCCCTAGGCAACTGACTAGTTTTGCCTAATGGTAAAAGCATTTGCATAGATTGTAGTTATAAATACCCACATGTTTGCCTTTTATTAAAGCAGCTATTTAAACTAGCATTGATAATCGCCTGTGAGGCAGCACTCAGGAAGTACGGAGCGACTCACAGCAGCTTCACTGCTGTCATGAAATGGTAACCTTAGAACGACTGCTGCTTCCACTACAAGTAAGTAAACATCAAGAGAAAAGTCACCAAACTTGCCTCTAGTCACTTTTTTAAAGAAAAAGGTCTAGGTCTGAAGAGTCCCCAAATATAACAACAATATCCTGAAGCTGGCAGGTTAGGTTTAGTGTAAATACGATACTGACCAAAGGTTAACATTAGTATTAGCGGCTGTCACTCCCCGATCCGCACTATTGGCTCATTTGTGCATTTGCTTGCAGATATTCATCCAGGTCGCCATATATAATATGATTATGGTACTATATAATATTAGTATTTATTTATATCCTTAAATCACTAAAGAATGCTAATATATGTCTTTAAAAATTTTTTTATGACTTTTCTGAGACAATTTTGATGTTTTTTTTATTTTCTTTGTTAAACTGCTTCTCTGAGATCATGGGACATGCTTAGTACAGTCTGGCAAAATCTGATTAAACCACGTTTATCTGCATTTTAGTTGTTTCTTTATTTACATTACGCACATATACCATAAGGTTAACATGAAAGGAAAGATTAGATTTATATTTAGATCCAAAGCCGATAAAGTTAGCTAAAGGAAGTAGCCTAGGATCCCATTTCCGGCACAGATGAGTGATAAAACAGCAAGCATTTAAATGCATTTTATTTCTCAGGAAATACATTATTAACCTTTAAGACATTATAGTTTGGTACGCTTACTTTTTTTTAGGGAGGGAAAAATGTAATTTAGGTCTTTTAAACTAAGTAAAATTGAGGGTGACTTGGGTGGATATCTGGTTGATGATGAGCTGCTGCAGACGGGCTAACGTTAGCCCGTCTGCAGCAGCCTGGGCTAACGTTAGCCCCGGCTGCTGTAGATGGGCTAACGTTAGCCCCGGCTGCTGTAGATGGGCTAACGTTAGCCCCGGCTGCTGTAGATGGGCTAACCTTAGCCTTGGCTGCTGTAGACGGGGCTAACGTTGACCTTGGCCGTCGCAGACGGGCTAACGTTAGCTGAGGCTGCCCCTACATAGTTAGGAACTAATTTCTCACTGGGATTAGCTTCATAGTCATGGTAGGACACTTCTTTGATTTTATTTTCCAAAAAACTTTCGGCAGTAAATCTACTAAAATTTGGAATAAAACCTCATAAAACATTGCAACTGAATATCTGAATTCTTTCAAGTCAAGTGTTTTTTTTTTATTCAAATTCAATTAATTAATTAAATAGAAACAGCTGAAATAATTTTCAAAATCTGAAAAAACTGCTAACAAATTCAAATTAGCCTGAAAATGAAACAAGCCAATATAAAATCTACAAATTTTACTCATCTTTTAAATATTCATTTAGAGTATTTATTTTATAAAATAGACTATCAGAAAATCAGTGTTGCTTATATTGGCTAATTTTAAGTAAATTGCTTAATTAAAAAGCATTTTTTAGCTTCTCTCCTGCAGGTTTCCTCCACTTGTCTCACCAGCACCTTCTAGACTCTGGCTGTCATCTAGCAAAACAGCAGCGTCCTACAGATTCATTTTATGTTCAATTCACAACCAAAATGCAGATTTTGAATGTTCAGTAATGCCAGTACAATCTAGACTAATTCTCGTGTTTCATGACAACTTTAAAGAGAGAAAAATGTTTGCACTTCAAACTAGTTTACCTAGTTTTGCATGCTATCGCTATGTCCAGAGATTAGGACTTCTACATATCTGTTGACACAATGTTAAGCTGATAAAAGTTAAAGTCTTCTGACTATTGACTTACCTGAAGCGTTAGTTTTTGCCTTTTTAAAAATTAAGTCCCTCAAATCGCGTTGCTTGGCCGTGGTGCTGTTCAGAACACCATTACCTGCTATGGTGGTTGCGCCACTGAGGTCAAAAATGAAATGGCGTTTACCCTCTGGGCCACCATAATTTGGTCAGGCAACTCGTAAGCTCACAGCCTGCCAAATGTTGAAAGAGTAATATTATTGCCATTACTGTTAATATATAGTAGAAATTTACGCATTTAGTAATAAAATGTCACAGGGGATGGTATGCGGGGGATGGTCATTTAGGAAGGGGGAGGATTTTTAAGATTTTTTTAAGAAGGGGGATGCCATCCCCCCCTCATCCCCCTCAACTCGAGTACTTGTTCTAACCAGTAGGCCCCCACTCCTCCTTTAAGCTGGTATTTCCTTTTTTTCTCCTATTAACAGAATGAAAACAGAAATGACAAATGTTGCGCAAGCCTCAATTTAAACAAAGAAATAATATTTAATAAAAATCAGGCCGAAGATGAAAGGTGCTTTCCGATCGTCACAGCAAAACCAACAGACGTTCAAATCCAGGTTTCAAACCTAACAAATAAAACATATTCACACTTTAACTTGGAGATAAATGTAAAATATTTCAAATTGCATCATATTTATTTTCATGGGAAGAGAAACAAAATCATAACGCATCCGTATTCTGAGAATACCGCCCCCTACTGGTGTGTCTGACCTCGGGTGTGTCTGGATTGGAGTTTGATTGAATTGTTCCAGTTGAATCAAACTCATTTACCCCCAGATTCCACATCCTCCGCTCCGCCCCACTCATGCACGTCATACGGAGCTCCTGCTTAGTCATGTTAATCATTGAGAACTGTTCCACATCCAGGGCTTTCCTCTACAAATCACCGTCCACGTACGTCTTCTCTGTCCTTCACCGTCAAAATACGGAACCAAGCTAGTTTTTGCTCCGCTCTGGGCCGTTGGAAGCCTGTGAGCATACCCAGTCAGACCAGCATACCCATAGTCAATACCCGTATATCACTAAAGTTTTGTATGAAAAATAGACTTTGAAAGACCTCAACAGATGTGTATCCATTTAGATATGGACAAAAAAACTATTTAATTACTTAGTTTTTGGTGTTTTTTGAAGCATATGGCGATCTGACCTTAAATATATAATTTTTGTACATGACTAAAGGGATACACGCCCATTGAAGTAGTTAAAGTAGTAGTAGTAAAAAAAAGCTAAAGGGATGAACACAAATCTGACCTCTTGCGAACTCTTGCACGTGTATTGACTGTGGGTATGCTGGTCTGACAGAACACCTGCCATGTCAAGATCCTCAATTCCAATCGCACCAAACAGGATAAAGAACGTAGAGAAGATCCGGATTGTCAAATTAAATGACAGATTGCTAACTACAAATTAGAGCACAATTCTTCTATATTCCCAATAACTTAGGCTGTTTAATTAAATGATTGGGTGCAAAATGGTACTTCAATATACCAGGAAGCAAATTTCTCATCTCCATCAAATTATATATTTTATACTGCGAGGCTTAAAATTTTAATCAAATCCAGTCACAACAGCTTCGAAGAGCGAAAAACACTATTTAAAAGAAACTTCTTATGGCGGGAATGGATGAAGAGATGCTGAGTTTGGAAGTAGAGAACAAACCAGTGTTGTAAGATTAAACAATAAAAAGAAAAACTTTGGGCAGATGCTGATGATGAATTTTAATTACGTCACATTAAATTAAGTGTTCATTACCTCGTATTATTACGGAAGCCCAGAGCGGTCAAACTCTACTTTTTTTCTTTCTTTGCCTCCCCGAGATACCGACATAACTATCTCATTATCACGGTTAAACGGTTGATTCTTTTCTCCAGATAACCAGATAATTACCTCATTATCACTAGAAAACAGTTATTGATTTCTTTAGATAACGAGCTGATTAACCTGTCTGAGTAATGAATGAGGCTGGATTCCCAGTCCATCCATGCCTGCGGGGCCCATAGTTGTGCGCAAATAATCAGTTTTTCAGTTTCCTTTTTCTTTTCACTGATTGTCAGGTGGTGGTGTTTGATTGGATTACATGAAATACAGTAGAAACAAATCTTACACTCTTTTAAATTGAAAATTGGGCTCATTTTGGGGGTTAATACATCTTACAGCTGTTCCAGGCGTTACACCGGGGCTGTTCAGGAAACATCTGGAGGCATAGATCTGATTGCTTATGAATCAGAAGTGGAAGCAAATCATCAAAACCAACAACATTGGCTTTATAATGAGAAAATTATCTTGTTATCACAAGAAAATGGCTTTCGTTATCTTTAGATAATGAGAAAATTAACTTGAAAATTACTGTTAAAAAGTATCAGAGGGAAACGGCCGCTCTCGGCTTCCATATATTATGCTCCTATGAATTAAATAATAGTATTGCACATGCTCTCCTCGAGCTCCAAGAAACTCACAGCTGTAGGCTTTGCTTTGTGGAGGCTGTCTGGAACCGAGCGGGGCGGTTAAGGAGAATTTGTGATTTCGGGGTAAACTTTCTGCTTCTCAGACTTTGAGTCACCTTTTAGTGTGAAAACCTCTTCCTTTCTGTCTGTGATGAATTTTTCCCTGAGCTTCAGTCTGATTCTTCCATCATCTATAAAGCTGATGAACTTTAAGCACTGATCAACCATGACGTGGGGTTGTGTATGTAGCCGTTGCATCTTTTCAGGAACCACGGCTTGAATCTGAACCATCTCTCTGCAGCTCCTGCCCTCCCCAATTTCAGAGCGGTGGTAACTAGCAGCGTCCCCCTGGGGGGAGGTCTGTCCAGCTCGGCCTCACTGGAGGTAGCCTTCTACTCCTTCCTGCAGAAGCTCAAGCCAGGTGAGTCCTAATGGAGGCCCAGCCTGTTTCCAACGCGGTGGTTCAGATTTATACAACAAACATCACCTAAATACACCACCATTAAAAGAACCTTTAACCCTGAAACCCTGAAAGGGAATTCTGCCAAACGTAAAGATGATCCTTAGAAACAGCGTCTGGAATGTCAGGAAGTTTCAGTGCTACGTTTCTGTGGCCTTCACCTGTCGAACCGGCCTAGAGCCGTCTGTATCGGGTCAGATGGCCGTCCATAAAAACATTTGTGTTTTCATCTAAAGGTTTAAATGTAAGTTGTTACAGATCATTAAATTTAGGAATTTTATTTGTTCTTTGGTACCAACTCATACAGTGAGCATTTTATCTGTTAGAAAACAAGTTTAGAAGTTTTAAATAAATGTACTGATTTACATGTACAATTAAAAAATGTTGTGCAACTTAAAATTCAGGTTGCGAATTTCAAATTTACAAGTAAAGCGTTCAGGTGCATTACTGCCACCAACTGGTAAGGAGTGTAACATCTACATCAGGTGATCTAGATTTGTACTGTAAATTTCTGGTTTGTTCTAATAAATTGATCATTTATTATCATAAGTTTGTGATACACTCATAAGTCGTGATTCATACTTATATATTTGTGATTCGTGGTAATAAATTTGTAATTAGTACTTAAAGTAAAGGTTTGATCAGAACTCATAAAGTTGGATTTGTAAAATGTGTAATTCATCCTCGTAAATTAGGGATTTGTTATAATTAGTGTTGCACTGATGCCTGTTTTTGGCCCCGATACCTGGCTGTGCAGTATTGACCGATACCATCTGTTTGAAATTGATGTGTGTGCATTAGAGACTGACACGGGAGTGGATTTTCACTCCTGTCCCGTCCCACTCCCACAGAAAAAAATTGTGTCCCGTCCCGATCCCGGGCCAGAGTAGAAATCTAAATCCTGTCCCGTCCCACTCCTGGTGAAATTACCAGGAGTGGGACGGGATTCCCATTCAGAATGACTCCCGCTCCTGCATCACTCCCATTCTTGTTTTTGAGTGCGGGTGAAAAACTCAGAGCGGAAGCACTGTTGGTTTTTGGGTCATGTAGTTTTTTTGACTCGCATTATAGTGTAGGCTTCAAAGAAAAAAGCTACAAAATTTCTTCCTATTTTATTTTATTTTTTGGCATCGATCCTAGTTTTTTTTAGTTATTATTGGTTTGCTCCCGCTCCCATCTGCTCCCGTTAATGTTTAATCCTGTACCGTCCCTATCACATGATCGTTACTAATACTGACTCCCATCCCATGGGAATCCCGTGACCCGTGGGATTCACGAAAAAATGTCAGTCTCTAGTGTGTATATATGAAGAACTGCATACTACTTGGATGTAAATAATTGCCATCATGGCTTTGTCAAGCTGCTGCCTGCCTTTGGCAAGCAGGAAAATGACTAATACAAAGTGAATCCAGTAGAAATTGTATTGCCTACCTGGAATGGGTGACAATAGTTGAAGAAACTTTTGGCTCTATAAATGGTATCGGTGGTACGGTTTGCACTCGCTGACACCGATACCACCATTTTAGTGGCCCTGCCCTATACTGGTATCAGTGCAGCACTAGTTCTAATAGATTTATGATTCAAACTCGTAAAGCTGTGATTTGTTCTCATAAATTGAATATTCGTACTTGACTTGGACTCACTAGACTTGTAAAGTTGTGAGGTGTCTAATCAGCCTCTTAGTGAACAGGCGTACCTGAGAATTCCCACAATAAAAGGCCACTCTGAAAGGTACAGTTTTATCACACAGCACAATGCCACAGATGTGCTGATGAAGATTCCCAGTCATCCAGGTCATAGTCATTCTGTAAAAGTAAAAAACAAAATCCACTGGGCTTGGTTTCCAAGATTCGCTACCTCTCCAGAAAGCTTCCTGGAGAGGTAGCGAAACGTCTTCAAATCTTGGAAACCAAGTCCAGTGGATTTTTTTAACTTCTACGGAATGCCACAGATGTTGCAAGATTTTAAAGAGCGTGCAGTTGGGATGCTGATGGCAGGAATGTCAACCAGAGCTGTTGTTTAACTTAATAACAAAAACAAATACAGACATTAAACTAAATGATGTTTATTTGCTTACATATAATAATTTAGACGCTTTTTATTCACGATTATGCGACTCCTCACCTGCTTTTAGTTTAACTCCTCACCAGCCCACACTGATGAACAGCATCTAATAAATGGACCAAATTTATTTTCCAGGAGTAAAACCAACTTATCTTTTATTAAAATAGTTTCTTTGTTTTGTCGAACCGTGTTTTTCACAGATGATGGAGAAAAACTGCCTAAAGTTCTGGCCTGTCAGCAGGCCGAACACACCCATGCTGGAGTCCCGTGCGGCATCATGGACCAGTTTGTGTCTGTTTTCGGCAGGGAGGGCCAAGCTTTGCTCATTGACTGCAGGTACAGAAGAATCTGTCCTGTTTGTGCGTTTCAGCCCCTTTTCCCCTCCTCATCACTCCTAATGCCGTATTATTGTTTGTGGGTTCTGGGTCAGGTCTCTGGAAGCCACGCCGGTCCCTCTGGCAGACCCCGGCTTGGTCATCCTCATCACCAACTCTAACGTCAAACACTCGCTGACAGGCAGCGAGTACCCGACCAGACGCAGGCAGTGTGAGGAGGCCGCCTCTGCGCTGGGAAGGGACAGTCTGAGGGACGTAACCATGGCAGAGCTCCAAGGTCGGTTATGGAAGAGCCACTTACTGTCTACTAAACAGTTTTACTGCAACATGCTCCAGATTTTAGTGTCCTGATTTCAATTTTTACATTTTGGAGTTTTTTCTGTGAGAAGAATGATGGATTTAGAATTTATGAAATTTATCAACCAAACCAACATTTCTTTAGATGAAATCATTTTAAGTTGAGGTTGAGGTCTGTATCCATTACAACAGAGTACTTAGGCTTTTATAGATAAGAGAGAAAAAACATTTCTGTAAAGAAAATCTGAGGTTATTTTACCCCATTTTAACAAAGAACACACAAAAACTGGAACTTCTATGACCAGGGGCCGATTTAGGATATTTTGGCCCTTGGCGAAGACAGGCATGGGGCCTCTGAATTGAGAAGACAACACATAAAACAGACCCATTAGATAGAGAAATGTTAATAGAATAGACATCCATTATCTGTTCTAGGTTGTGTCCCTCTCTTCTTGTCCCTTTTCTTCTTGTTTTCCTCTCTATGTTTTGTACTCGCTGACTTTTCATGCTGTCTCTAAAGGAATGAAAGATTTTTTCCAAGCACTAAGCTCACTTAGCTGATTGCTCCTTCCTGTGTTTCCAAAAAGGCCAAAGTAAATAACCCAGTCCTTCTTTTCACTGTAGACAAGCCATGATCTGCTTCTCTGTTCTCCATTTTTCATTTGGATGAAATAATAGCTGCATGAATCATGACAGCAGACAAGATAGAGGAGAGCAGGAGGCGGGGTTACCAATCTACTTGCTCTGGAGAGCAGAGTTCGCTGCTTTTAGATGTTGTCTCCAAAGTCTCCAGTAGCAGAAAAAAGTCACTAGATTTGGCGCTAGGAGCTTTTTAGAAATCAAAGTTCTAGAGGGGTCTGAAAAGTGGCTAAATATAGCGACTAAAGCGCTAAGTTGGCAACACTGCTCTTTGCATGGTTTGTTTTCAAAAGGTTTGCTGCTGTCTGTTTGGACCTTTCTGAACATGTGCAGCAAATGGACTGATCCAATACGGTGGACACTGAAGGGGGGGGCTGAGATACACTTAATATTATCAGCGTTCTGATGGCATTTTAAGCCGGGCGTACACTGCGATTTTCTGCCGTTTTGTGGGCGATTTTCCAGTCGTGCGAGAATTTTCCAATCGGGCTGACCTACAGCCTGATGATGCGTGGTGTAGTGAACAGGGGGTAACGAGGGGCAATCAGCCTCTAATGACCACCTCCCCATCTGGAATCTTAAGGTCGGGAGAAAATCAAACATGTTTGAAATTCAGCCGTCGTAAGGTGGTCGTGGGCAAATCGCTCAGTGGGACAACAAGGATTCTTCTTCTTCCTCTCAGAGGAAAACCCAGCAGCATGGCGGGGGTGCAATGAGTGAAATGGAGTTCTGTCTGTAAAATTGACAGGCCTTAGTAGCCACGTTGCTCAGCTATGTCTTTCTCCAAATACGTCATCTCCTTTTCTTTTTAGGGCTTTCAGCAAAAAAATTGCCCAAATTGCCAAGGCAGCGCATTTCACTCTAGTTAGCTTCATATTACTCTTCTACTGGTTTGGCTTCAGGATAGACGAGTCTGAGTAGCTCCATCTCACTGCGGAGCTGAGTCCCACCTGGTTTTTAGACGTACAGTGTGAGCTGCAGCTGCGTGCAACGATTGAAAAAAGTCACACAGTGTACACCCAGCTTTAGTGAAAGGATTTTTATCAAAAACATAATTAATGTGCACAAATAAGGAATAGTTCCAATAACCATACATGTAAACAGAATTTTATGGGGCCCTAGGCAACTGCCTAGTATTGCCTAATGGTAACACACAGCTTAGATGATTTGACTCAGAATGATCTCTTCCTGTATTAAGGCTGATTTATACTGCATAGGTGTCGCAGTGAACGCAGAGACTACCCTGCCCCCTCCACAGACAATTCTGATGCACCTCTCCCAAATTATAGGTGACCGCAGACAGGAGGCCTCTGATTGGTCAAATCTACATCCGCTCGACATTATTTTCTGTTTGGTACCTTGCTGGCTTGTTTTGTTGACCACCATTGTGGAAAAGGACTGGTGTAGTTGGACCAGCTAGAAGAGCGAGGTGCGTGAGAACGCTGAGACCCTTTTCCCACCTGGATCCCCGCTCTTTTTGGCCCTCATGTCCCTCCGTTGTCGCACAAACTCGCCCCCACTTCCTCACCACCTCGGCCGTATCTAGACCCACAGCTAGTTCCTGATTGGCCCTCTGGCGTTGTGGCGTGGAATAACATAGCACAGACCACGCTTCAAAATAAGGCATAAATCAAAAATATCTGAGACAAACTCACTGCGACACACTGCTGCTGGAGGATAACCAGCCCTTTGGACCCCACATTAATCCTTTTTTGTAAAAGAAATGTAAAATTCTAATGGAATCGATGAAAACTTTATTTCTAATAGTCAGTGTTTACTTTGACCTCTTTTAGAGTCATAATAAAAATATCCTTGGACCAACACTCAGACAAAGGTTTGGAAGCTCCATGGTGAGTCAGAGGATTTACCAATAAACTGAAGCGAGGTCAACAGGAGGTCCGATGAATACTGGCAGCGAACTGGAAGCTTAGATGGGGAAGAAAAAAAAAAAAAAGAGGACAAACTGGGAAAAAATACATGAGAAACTAAAAAAAAACTTCCAGGTTAGCTGGAAGTTTATCACCAAGAGTATGGCAAGCAATATATAACAGTCTACATATTCATTGCCGAGATCTGCAGCATAATAAGTCAAAACTCTACTGATGTATGCGTAGGTTTGATGAGAAGAATGTTTCAGATAAAACGGAATGTTAAACATTCTAATTAAATATTAAATCGGCTTGCCATATTTGGAGATCGTTTGATACAGGGAGATGAAATGTAGTGATGTCATGAGGCGCGTGTCAAGTAATGGAGGGGGCGTTTCCCCGAAGCACGTGTCGAGGCGTGATTCATTTAGGGGCGGGGCCAAATTTGATGACGTCCGAAGCTTCGCTTCCGTGACACAAGGCGACCTCTTCAGGAAGTGGTTGAGACCGCGCAAGAACTTCGACAGGCATTTAAACAGCCTCATTATGGAGTCAAGATGTCAGAGTTTTTAAGGGAGAGTTCCTATCAGTTGGAGAAAGTTTGTTTATATTCTAAGAATAGATTCATTGGAAAAAAACAATCAATCTAGTTGGTTAAAACTATTTTGGTTTGATTCAACAATGTAATGATAGAAATCTGAGCAAACCGCTGGTTACAGTTGGAATATCGGTGTTAGGTAGTATTGTTTTCCAATTTGTATTTGTTTGCTCTAGTACAAATATAGATTGGGTAAAAACACCAAATCGCCAAATTAGATTGGTTGGTTTAACCAAAAGATTGGTTGAACACAAAACTTCCAACTCGATTAAAACCAAAAACTGTCGGAAAACTATTATGTTTGAAAAAAAATTACTAAAACCTTTCATTTTGTTCACCATTGCCCAATTTGCACAAACACTTTTACTGTCTGCTTGAGATTATGTCACTAAAATGGCAGAAAAACAGTGAAATCTGAATGATTGTTCTCTTCTAAGACATTTTACACACAAAAAGATTTTATTGTACACACCAATTATTAACAATTTTGTAGGAACTTAAATAGGAAAAAAAACAAGAAAAAATCACAGATATTATTACTAACTGTAGTTCTGCACTCCAGCAGTAGGTGGAGACATGTTCACATGAAGCTTCATGAACTGTTTAGATCGTTGAAGCAATTACCCCAAATGGTTCAAAGCCTCATGAAGCTTCATCTCATCATCACTACAGAAATGCTAAGCAACCAACGCAGTAAATTTGTTTTTGGTTTGAACGCAGCTTTTGAAATAGGAGGAAACATCCAACAAAATGTAAACACGACTGATAAGATAAAAATATGGCAAACCATGACCAACCAAATCAAAACCAAGCATAACATACAGGACTTATCATCAGCAGCATTCTGTGATGCAAAGTAGAATCATGTAGACCACCTTAAACTCGTATTATCCATGGCAAAAAGACTAGCTCATAGATAAATATTATTAGATATTTTATGCAGCTCCAGGGTACCTCGGACCTAAGCTCCTACTGAGGCCTCATCCAGGCAGGTCCTCACTGACCTCCATCCTTCTCAACGTTTCAGAGGCCAGGGAGAGGCTGGGTGACGTCACGTACCGCCGAGCTCGGCACGTCGTCGAAGAAATAGAAAGAACCGTTCAAGCTGCTGAAGCCCTGAAGAGAGGCGCCTACCAGGAGTTCGGTCGGCTCATGGTGGAGAGCCACAACTCTCTGAGGTAAAGAAGCAGCGTTTGGATTCTGGGTCGTGGACGGACTCTACGAGGCCGACTGTAACATGGCCATGTCGTGTCAGGGACCTGTATGAGGTGAGCTGCAGAGAACTGGATGAACTGGTATCGGCAGCCATGGAGGTGGAGGGGGTGTTTGGTAGTCGGATGACCGGTGGAGGGTTTGGAGGATGCACGGTGACCCTGCTGCAGGCCCACGCCGTGGACGAGGCCATACGACACATGAAGGTACGGCTCTCATCTGTTTGCTGCGAGATCCTTTTCCAGATTATGTCCCTTTATATTTCACACAGTAACATTATTTTATTCTAGCCTAAAGTTTTAGTGTTTAAAGAAATAAGGAAGCTGATTTCTTTTAATGTTGCCCTCTGAGCCAGGCCAGCTGAAAGGGCCATCTGGGTCCGGGGCAAAAGAGTCGAATATGGGCCCCCACTCCTTAGCCTATTAAATATACATAATTACGTATAAGTTAAGTCGTAGGGAAATAATATTTAAATGTCAAGTCATTCTGGCTTAAATATGTATATAAATGTACTCTTTACTTCTATTACAAAAAAAAAATCCTGTGTTTTTTTTCGTTATCTTCTGCAGGCCAGTTAGTTCAACGTCAGCCTGAACACCTAAATTCAGCCAATCATATATCAACGGTC
>NW_015151232.1:245190-247498 GCF_000732505.1 Cyprinodon variegatus | reverse complement strand
GTCACCAATTTAGTGCTACTTGGTCCCAATGGAATTTCCCAATGGGAACCTGCTAGCACTAAGTTGCTAATTGGTTAGCAAGATGCTTCTGAGACACTGGACACAATCAAAATTGCTTCTGAACCTTCCACCACAACAATCCCGCCTCCTTGATAAACGACCAATCATATTCACTTTATTCACTCGTGTAAAGTCGGGACCTACTTGGGAGAATTCGGAAATGCAACGGTCGGAACAGCTGCTTCCCTACGACTTTAAAAAAACTTCCACCGGACTTTGTTTCCAAGTTTGAAGACGTTTCTCTTCCATCCAGGAAGATTTTTCAATTCAAAATGTCAGAAATAGCGTTGAGTTCCAGGTTTTATACAGTAGCACAACAAAGCCTTGTTTTTGTTTAGAAAACATGCAAATAGAAACGGATGAACGGTTCCACCCCTTTGGAATGGGGGTCGTTTGGGTTCGATGTTAGCCTGCAATGCCCCATACCTGTCTATGTCTCTGAAAGGGGGTCAATGATGAGAATAGTTGGCCTGGCTGAATAGGTGAGGTCTTCTGTTCTCCTGTAAAGGGGTTGGGGCTGCGATGATAGCGGGATGGAATCATCTCTATCGCTGCATTGGAGGTTTTTGAAAGCTGAAATCTGATTCTACCCCCTCCCTCTGTTTAAGGTTGGTTTTTCTTAACATAAATAGCTTCCTTTTTAAGAAAGAAGAACCAAGAAAAACGCTATTTCTGACATTTTGAATAGAAAAAGCTTCCTGGATGGGAAACATAATGTCTACAAACCTGGAAACAAAGTCCAGTGGATTGTTTTTTACTTTATTGGAATGACTATGACCTGGATGACTGACAATCTTCATCAGCAAACATCATTCCTAGAAATTTTTATATTTTATTTTTTTATGGCTTTGTATGCTAAAGTACATAACAGATCATGTTACTAATCTAGGTCATTTTTACTGTCTTCTACTAAGAATGATTTTGATTTGTTAAAAATAATTGTTATTTTAAGTTAAAATAAATTCAACATTATTTAGCCATTAAGCTAAAAATGTGTTTAATAATTATTAATGATTTAAATGATGAAAAAATATATTTTTGACAATATCAGTTAATTTGTTTAATGCATAGATTTCAAGTCTTGTTGAAATTTCACTTTCAAAAATATAAACCTGTTAACTCTTCTTAATATTTCGAAATTGTGGCACTTACGGCTCTCCGTACCTGCAGCAGATAATCCTATTCATAAACGTCTCCTAGTGTGAGAACTGAGAAGTTTAGATGATTTAGGGATGAAGTCAATCTCTTTGCTCTAATTCTACATATCTAAATTTGCTATGTCGATGTTCAAAAATATATTTTGAGATTTTTGCTAATTTGTGAGAAACACAAAACTAAGAAATCACATGAGGTAATTTGGTGAAATGCTGGACCAATGTTTTCCTTCATCTGCTCCTTAGATTCTGCTTTTGTTCTCCTCTTAACTCATAAATATAAAGTGAGTTTCTTGTTCGGAAGAATGATTTTAATTTGTAAAGCAATATATCATTTGTTTTTATATATATATTGTGAATGAAGAATTAAGGTCATTTTTAGTTCACCTTCTGAATTTCTCTGCTTTCTGACTACAGGGAATAATATGAACTGATTTTATTATTTGCATCAATTCCTTAGACTTATTCAAAGATCATTTGGACATTTCTTTATTACGTTGTTGTGTTTGTTTTTCTCCCAACAGGAACGATACAGCGGAACTCCGACTTTCTACGTAACGACGCCTTCAGACGGAGCTCGGGGTCTGAATCTGCCCTGACCTCAGGCCTCTGGCGTCTGAACAGGCGCTGGGATCGTCCCACTAACGTGAAGCTTTTTAACCCACTGATGCAATGCTTCACCTGAAAAAATGTTTCAGGAGAAACTTGGTGATTCTACGTTTAATACTAAAAATACATCATTATTTTTAATGAAATCAATGTACTTTGATTTTTTAAAATAAAACAATCATGTCTAAACTGTTTTTGATTTAAACTATAAAAATATAAGACAGTCGCAGCCTTCTGTTCCAAAAAATACCAACATTTTCAAAAAAGGCCGTGGCTGGTAACAGGTGGTTTTTAGCTTTGTACGCACTTCGGACTTGACTTATTTATTGTAGAAGCAAAGGCAAAATAATTAGTAAAAATGTCTTGCAACTTAGTGGAAACGAAAAATAATTTAATTTAATGTTTGAAGCTCTAACCAATTGGTCAAAAACTCAATTTACAAAACCTCCCATCCACACCAGTTATTTACCAAACATCCACCAGCA
>NW_015151232.1:243200-244226 GCF_000732505.1 Cyprinodon variegatus | reverse complement strand
TAATTACATTATTTTTTGGCGACCCGGAAGTTATTCTGTTCGCGCAGGCGCAAATGAGCTGATGGTACGGATCGTGCTACCGGTACGGATCGGGTAGCGACAGGCCTAACGGTTAACAATGTTCTTCCTCTTCTTCTTGTAAGGTTTTATGGTGGTTTGTAAACTAGTTAAAGTGCATTACCGCCAACAACTGATAAGGAGTTAAACAAGGAAACAGGAAACAAGATTCACCCCCAGAAAAAACAAAACAAAAAAAAACAACCTTAATAATAGTTTTCCAAACTGTATGTTTTAACCCAACATATGATACATTATCAAATTTTTCCTTGTAATTACTAGTTTGTCTTTATGTTTATGACAGTCAGTTTCTGATGGTCCTACTGGTTTTCCCATCATATTTTTAACCGTTTCCCAGTTTAATCTCTAACTTGAAGATAGTTTTCTGCAGCTTTCACTATTATTAAGATTTTTTTTTTGGTGTTGGTTGTCGTTTGTGTCACTTCTACCATGAAAAGAACAAAATCTTTCTTTCTAAGAATCATTAAGTCTTTTGCAGTGTTGCGTCTCTCCTCCAGAGGTTTGAACTGGTCATTTGCTGAACTGTTGGTTTGGGTCTTTCTGACTGGGATGGGATCCTTTTTGCAGTTTTAGCGGAAGTTATTCTGAGCTCTAATTTCACTTTTCTGAATTCTTCCGATCTTTTACTCACTTCACACCCGCGATATGCAGCAGTATGTTCTCCACCACAGTTACAGCGTTTCATTTTAACTTCCTTCCCACATTTTCCATACTGATGCTCTCCAGCACACCTTCCACATCTTGTTTTCCTTTGCATCCAGCTGGTATATGTCCACATTTTTGCCATTTGAAACATCTCCGAGGCGGACGATTGGACATTTTCACATTGTAGCTCATTGATCCAAGGAAAACTTTACTCGGTAACTGCTCTTCTTCAAATTTGATCAGTACTGATAAGCTGTCACACCTTTCTCTATTTCTTGTTTTTAATCATTTCACCTCTTTTAC
>NW_015151232.1:239375-240950 GCF_000732505.1 Cyprinodon variegatus | reverse complement strand
TATATATGTTTTCAAACTGTTTTAGTTTTATGCTTTATAATTCAATTCAACCAAAACTAGTCGTAGATACGGGGTTCATTCCTTCACAGTCCGCCGGCGGATGAGCCGGGCTGAAGCGGTGAAGACGGGGAATCATCTGAGTGGGTCGGCGAAAACAAGTATTTTAATTTATTGAAAATCTACGATTTGAGAGAGGGAACGAAATAAAATCACTCCAAAACAAGCTAATGGGTGAAATACAACATATATTTTTTCACTGTAGTCCTTAATTGGGGATCGGGGTTAAAAATTTGGCAGCCTGGTTTCAAAAGCTTTAAAGTCAAATTATTGTTTTCTGAATGGGGTTAAGTTGCCGCTTTTTAAACTGTAAAAACCACATGTGAGAAAACTTCTTCCTCTTCTTTGATTAGCTGGCGGTTGGCAAACAGCGGCTGTGCGGCTCACCATCTGCTTCCCCGGTTTAAGAATGGGGCGCGTCCCCCGTCTAACACGTACTTCCGCGCACTAGTGGAGCTGCTTCCGGCTGACAGTGGAGCTACTTCCGCCCAGCGGCAGAGCTGTTTCCGGCTGACAGCGGAGCTCCGTCGCCGTGGAGCTGGATTGTGGGCGGAAACAGGATATTCGGAGCGAGCGTCGGGCTGAGGTGTGTTTATGGGAGTTTTTAGGGCCGATTTCTGAAGAAGTGGAGTTTCAGCCTGACAGGAAAAAGCGGCGGAGACAAAGAGCAGGAACTCCGGTGTTAGTTGGACGGCGGTGGGACTCTCCTCCCGGTGAGTCCGCTTCTTTTCTTTGGGCTGAGGAGAGCAGAGCTCCGCTTCCTGCCAAGATAAGGTCTCTGTGGCTGAAAAAGCCGAGAGCTCAGGTGTGTTCAGGGAGGTGGGGGTTATGGCTGCTGTTCCTACAGGTGTTAAAGTTTCCCGTAGCCGGGCTGCCTGCTGAACCCCCCGTCTCTAAACTTCCAGCAGCAACAAGTTTCACCTGCTAAACATGTCCGCCTCCCGCAGAGCAGCTGGGAAACTCTACAGGTTTAGTTTGGAAACTAAAATAGTTTCACTTTGTGGACAGAAGCAGGAATCTGCATCAACTGCATTAATTTAATACGAGATCGGGTGTTTTATTGGGGGGTGTTGCAGTGATGGGGCTCAGGTTTGCCTCCAGTTCTGCTCTCTGAGCCTTTATCTGTCAAACTGGGAGTTATTCCGGCAGCTGTTGTTAGAATGAACGTGGATCCATGCTGGGATCAACCCCCCCCCCGCCAGGTTGATCACAGGTTCCCACCGCTGTTGCATAATGAGGCGGTAAGGTGTGTCCTCCCTCGCGCCCCTGCAGCAGGTGAGTTGTTGCTCCTGCTGCCGTTTGGGGAGGAGCTGAAAGCAGGAAGAAGCTGAAAAGATCCACGAATAACGTCACCTTCATTCA
Organism: Cyprinodon variegatus; assembly: GCF_000732505.1. Classification (NCBI taxonomy): domain Eukaryota; kingdom Metazoa; phylum Chordata; class Actinopteri; order Cyprinodontiformes; family Cyprinodontidae; genus Cyprinodon; species Cyprinodon variegatus. The sequence goes on along the minus strand of NW_015151232.1, from coordinate 239,531 downwards.
CCTTTACAAAAAATAGGTTAAACAGTAACATCCACTGACTTTTGAAAACGTTTAGCTTCCCATCCTGGAAGCTTTTCTAATTCAAAATGTCAGTAATAGCATTTTATCGGTTTTTCTTTCTTAAGCATGAAGCCATCTATGTTAAGAAAGAAAAAC
>NW_015151232.1:237099-238845 GCF_000732505.1 Cyprinodon variegatus | reverse complement strand
CAAGGCTTTGTTGGGCTGCTGGATAAAACCTGGAATTCAACACTATTTCTGACATTTTGAATTGAAAAATCTTCCTGGATGGAAGAGAAACGTCTTTAAACTTGGAAACAAAGTCCAGTGAATTGTTTTTGTTTTAAACTTTTTTAGAATGAATATGACCCGGACGACTGAGAAGCTTCACCAGCATTCCTTTCAAATTTACTTGCAAAAATAATGGAACAAAATTCACTCCATACTGCTTGACGTTATACACCTGCAGTCATGGAAGGGATGAAACAACTCATACTTTTTTTTTGGAATATATTATTTAAAGCATGAAGGAAAAACATGATCAAATATTCAGCATTAAAGGTCGTTTTAAAATCGACATGTCCGTTCTATTTTCTAAGCCTAAAGTTTGTTCATGTTGATCTGCATGTGTGTTCACACGTATATCTGCACACTTCATTCACTTTTATTGGCCTGCTTCTACCTGCTGCTGAAACTGTGGAAAACTCTGAAAGCAATTTGCTAAAACAGAGAAAGTAAAGAACAGATTCCAATAAAAGAAAATATGTGTAAAACAGGACTTTAAAACTCATTCTCAATGAAAAAAGTGATTTAAATAGTTCTTCAAAGCACTTTCAAAGGTTTAAGCAATATTTTTTAACAGTTTTCTCAGATTTTTTGGTCCAAGTGTTTTTTTAATTTAAAATTTGCTAAACCTTTTTTTTTGTTAGGGGGGTGTGGTTACTGATCCTGTTTTCCAGACTTTTACCTCCATGCTTCTGTTGTTTTGGGCGTGGACCAGCGGACAGGTGTCTGTTAGCTGCAGCTTTGTCATGAAATAATGAATTTCATAAAACTCAGTCTCCCCTAAAAATATTTGGAAAACATAATCCAGAAAAATAAAATCTATAGAGAAGAAATATTGAAAAGAACCAGAAAAAAAGTTCCATTAAAAAAGAAAAGAAAAACATGTTTTCTTCTTTTTTCTTTAAGTGGTATGTTGCTCTTAATAACACGAGAGTAAATTTCTCCCCATAAATCACTCCATTGTGTCTATAAAGTTGTAAATAAGTGAGTGTGAGCGGCGTGAAACGGCGGCTCATCCAGCTGGCCGACTTTCAGGTTTGTCCTTCCAGTTTCACCTGCAGCGGCCAAACAAAGAGGCTTTGTTTGCAGACTGGGTGCTGCTGCTTCAGCCTCTGGAAGGTCCGTCTGAAATTACCTCACAGTGAGGAAAGCTTCTGCAGACGGAGATCTACATATTTATAGTGAAAAGTCAGAGAAATGTTCAGCTGGGTCCTAATGTCTCAGGGTCTGTGATTTTATTTTATAGCCATTAACTTGAGAGAATCTGATCATTAAGATCAGGGATGAGTTTAGTTCATTTAGCCAAATGTTGGAAACCGGGGATGTCAGAGTTTATATGGTCGTCGTTATCTCGGTTATATCCGTGCTGCCAGAGCAGCTTTGTGGAAAGATGGGGAAAGATTTTCGGACACATGCCGCTCTCCATACGGACCTCTGTCTGAGCCAGGAACGGCTCTCTGTATGAAGTTAAGGATGGAGAGCTGCGTTTCTGACGACAAGGCGGCGGCGGGCTCCTCTGTTTGCTAAGATGATGATGTTTGGATTTTTACAGCAAAGGTTTGACTTTCTGTCTAAGCCTTCAGTTAGGGTTGGGAATTGAAAAGATTTTCACGATTCCGATTCCCTTTTCGATTCTATGAAACGATTCGATTCTTTATCGATTCTTTTTTC
>NW_015151232.1:232256-235954 GCF_000732505.1 Cyprinodon variegatus | reverse complement strand
TTGTGACGTCACGGTGCGGTATCGGCTGTTGATCAAGTCCCAGTGCTGTATCTGGTGTTTGTCACAACGCGCTATTATCCAAGTCATCTTGAAAATATTCAAGAACTAAAAATCTCAGTGTGTGCCCGCTGTAGCTACCAGATCTGCTGTGACATTACGCTACATGATTGGCTGAACGTTGCCACATGACGTAAAACATTGTGGTTGCCCAGACAACGATAATAGCATCACGCAGCGTCCGTGTGCCGAGTCGGGAGCATCTGTATCGTTAGTGATGAAGTTTTACGTGATTGATAACAGACCTAAAAAAAATCTGTTTCGGATAAACAAAGTAATTGTTAGACCACGATATAAAGAGATGGATAGCACTGTGGCTAGCTGTACTCGGTAGCTAACAGGTTAGCCTCTTTAAGCTCGCTCAGTTAGCCATATTAAGCTACACTAGTTTTTGATTCGGGTCAACGACAGCAACCGTTCGTTTTCTACAAATAGAATAACTTTTATTTTTCTAACATCTCTATGAAAGTCGTTTTTTTAAGATGTTCCATTTGTCCCTCCTGCCCTCAGATCTTAATAAAAAGAATAAAAATAAGCTGAGACTTTTCTTATCTCCTTGTTAAATAGCAGAACTCAGTCATAGTAGGAAGTACTTTCCTTCCAGACTGACAATGATTGTTTTCTACTTTAGATCACAGATGAAATGTAAAATAATAGCAAATATAGGTTATAATATGCTGAGACTTCAAAAGAGATTTGATCCTTAAGAAACGAGCTCAATACAGTTTGTTCGAGTGGAGTTGCCATATATGGATGTCATTAGAAGGGGCGGAGCCTCGAGCAGGTCTGGTACCTACAGCGGCTTCAGGCATGTTACCCCAATAAGAATGGAATTTTTTTATTGATTTTCTAAAATTATATCCAAGTATTTCAATAATCAAAATAGATATATTGTAATTATTTGATGACAAATATTATTATTTATTTGTATATTTTACAATTTAATGTTAAATGTAATATTTGAATGATTTATTGGATGAATAAATAAATGATACATGTATTTATTTCAAATTTACATATATATATATATATATATTTCTATCCCTTGGTATGTTAAGGATTATAACGGTTAAAACCATCTGGTGACCCTCAGAGGGGCCCGACCTCAGTCTGCTGTAGAGGATCAGCACTCGGCTGGACTTAGACGGCCTTTACTTTCATTTAGATGCACATTTAAAGCCAACATTGGACTAAGATGCTGTGGTGAGGCCTAGAATAAGAAGAGATACGATATGAATGGAAGTGCTTACATTTAAATCTATAAAATTCTCTATGAAGACCAAAGGAGGAGCGAGGAACCCCCGTGAGGAACCTGGGTGCAGCTGTGGATCCAGAGTCAGCTGCTGAGCGCCTTGGAAAGATGACGACTTCAGGCCGTGGTTCTCAGTGGGTCCGGTTACTCCATCATTGTCTTTACGGGTCGCTGTGAAAAGAAATGGAGTTCTAACCAACGGCTGGAATATGGATCCATTTACACCCTTCTCAGATCACAGGGCAGATTGTTGATTGGCTTGTTTGCTATAAACCATGGAGACCTGCTCACCCAGGCTTCAGGAGGTAGAATTAAATCTAAAATCAATTCAAATTGGAATATAAGTTTAATATCTAAAGGTATTTCAGTATAATTAACAGTATTTGGCAGCACTGTTAAGTGTTTATATATCTATAACTCTATATAAGTCAGTCTATGATTGTTATAGCTGACTGACACGGGGTCTGGGAAATCTCAGCCTCCCTGATCTAAACCACAGATGGAGGTTATTGATTCATGAATCAATCTAAAGTTAATTGTTATTTTGTTGTTGTTGTTTTTGTTTTCTTGTATCAGAAAGATCTGTATAACACAAAGGGTTGAGTATAGTTTTAGAATATAGTACTAATTATAGTATATTAGTAATTATATTTCAGCTATTGGATTCAGTGGCATTAAACGGCGACTAAATAAACCGAATGTTCATGAGGTAAAACAGAACAGGAAGCTATTAGGTTACTGAATAAACTGGTGGTTCTGGTTCCTCTCACAGGCGCGTTAGAACTTGGATCCATGAAGCTCACCCCCTCATCAAGCTTCTCCATCTACCATGCTAACTACTAGCATGTCTTCTTCTATCAAGTTTCAAACATTTCCACTTTTCTCTCATCTTCTCCTTCTGATCCAGCAGAGTTCTGCTGCTCCTCCATCAGCGCCGCTAAATGGGCCCATTAAGGAGAACTGAAGGAGTTAGGATTCACTAACAGAACCAAAGGAAGTTCATTCTGGATCCTTGGATCCATTAAACAGAGGAAATAATCTGGACCAGAATCTGGATCCATTCATGGGTCGTTTCTCAATCTGTGTGCGTTCTCGGTTCCTCATGAAACGTCATCAGCCTCATCTCTAGCGCTGTTCCAATTCACTAGAACAGCAGACGGAGAACGGACAAAGTCCCCGGATGTTGTTCTGGCCCCTCCCTCTTTACCCAGCATGCATCAGAGCAGACTTGTACGTTCTCCAGACTGACAGCTGTCCCAGCATGCACTGCGGCAGCAGCAGCTGCCAGGTTAGCGCTCACAGAGCTCAGAGTATTAAGTTTAAAGTTCTATTTTTTGTTGTCGTTGTAAAAGTACGTTTTAAGATCATTTTAGGTGAGAACATTAGACTTTAGGGTTTACTTTATGACCCATTTACTGATTTAATAAGTAATTTTAAAAAAGGTCAGATGTTGAGACCAGCCCTCTCTCAGCATAGCAGTGTGTACCGCTGGCTCTGATGGAGGTTTGATTATTTTATTTCGCAAAATGTTCATTTGATTTGTGTTTATCTGACTGTGTTCATTATTATTCCCCCACTAAATGAAAGTCATAATTTATTATTATCTAGAAACTATTAATAACAGGCGGTGAAATGCGGCTCCAGACGAGCTGAGCGTGTGGTGATGTCATCGGTACTCTGCTTTTCCAATTCACCCATGTTTTCACGCAGATTAATGCTGCGTGTTCCTTTCTCCCCGAGTCCATATGTCCTGAGCTCTTGGCAAGTCCGTACTCGTGTTGTAGTGAATTGAGAAATGGCCATGGTTCTGCTTTAGCACGGCCCTATTCTGGGATTATTTCTCTTCCAAATACCAGTGAGGCTTTGATTAAGAATGAACAGTAGCACCCTCTAGTGGAAGGGAGCATCATTACAACACTGAAATAAATTCCTTCTCAGTCATTCTGATGGAAGAAAGTTTAATAACCATGAATTGATAATTAATGAGCACTTTTTGCTGATGGTGACGCTGCAGCTGCTGAGCAGAGCTCTAAGAACAGCTGACTTACTGATTTACATCTGACAGTTTAAAGCTCTATTCTTCTCGTTTAGCAGCCATGGGCTTTAGTAGCTGGTTACCCTGGAAACCAACTGAACTGAGCAGCCAGGTTCCTCCTTCTGCAGACTTTCCCCTCACACAGGTTTACATAACGTCTGGGTTAAATAGTGACGCTACTGAATAAACGTTGTGATGGATATTACAGCTCGCCTCCTCATATTCGATGAGGCTGGCCACATGTGTCAACTCTGCATTTATCTGGGAAGTGGTTCCTAAAAATAACAACTTTGGATATTTTTGTTTACTTCTCATCACTTTTCCAAGTTTGTTTATTTTGCAGATTTTAGTAGC
>NW_015151232.1:228091-231331 GCF_000732505.1 Cyprinodon variegatus | reverse complement strand
TTTTTGAATTTTTACGGAATGGTATATGAGAAAATGTCAGATAAAGACAAATCAAATTAAGATTTCACACACGGCTATGCCGAGGAAGGCCACTGCAGACGGGCTAACGCCAGCCCTGGCCGCTGCAGACGGGCTAACGCCAGCCCTGGCCGCTGCAGACGGGCTAACGCCAGCCCTGGCCGCTGCAGACGGCCTAACGCCAGCCCTGGCCGCTGCAGACGGCCTAACGCCAGCCCTGGCCGCTGCAGACGGCCTAACGCCAGCCTACCTTAGTGAAATTTTCAGGGGAAAACTAGGGAGAACCTAATCATCCCAGAAACAGGGCGTACAATTTTTCCAGAGAGGACCCCATAAGATCCCATAAACACCTGATGGTCACAGACCCTCCCCTGTTGTAACAACAGTGAACGTTGTAATAATAAGCTCCGCCTTCTCTTAGTTAGAGCACCTTTGACGAACCTTCCTGTCACTACCTGATCCATCCCGCGCATGCGCGAACAGATATACATCCAGGTGTCCATAAATAATGTAATAATGGTACTAAAATGACTTATTTCTATACTTAACTCACTAAAGAATTCTAATACACATCTTTAATGTTTATGGCTTCTGTGAGTATGTCCAATTATCATTGGACATGCTCAGAGCAGTCTGGCTAAATATGACTAAACCATGTTTATCTGCATTTTAGTTGTTTCCTTCTTTAGATTTGGCGCTATATACCTTAAGGTTAAAACAAAATGAAAACATAAAACTCAAAAAGACTAGATTTATGTTTAAATCCAAAGCCGAAAAAGTTAGATCCAGGAAGTAGCGTAGGATCACATTTCCAGTGGAGATGGGGCACAGAGAGGTAAAACAGAGGATTTTAAATAAAATCGAGGGCGACCCGGATGTATATCAGGATTCGCAAATGAGCTGATGACGCATGCATAGGACGGATCGGGTAGTGACAGTACCTTAATGGTTTCTGCTGTTTTTAGTTTATAGCCTCATCTCCATTATCCTTTTGAAACTGTGCTGAGTGCGCTCCGAGCACGGTAACCAAGGTTACTGTTGAGTGTAAATAGCACTCACAACTGAACCGGACCGTGCCAGACACAACTGAACCACGCTAAGCTGGTACTAGTTCATCTGTAGGGGTCGGCACGGTTCAGTTCTGGCTCGGTTCTCAGATAAAGAGTTGATGAGCAGACCCATCATCTCCTTACACTCAGCCAACGTAATCATGAAACTTCAGACATTCATAGAAATCCTAGCATCCCTACCGTGCTGCATGATTTCCAGTGATGATTCTGCTTAGCAGTGTGATGAACCTTGACTTCTGTCGTTGTTTCCTGCGTCTGGAAGCCCTGATTATATCGTTTGTTGTATCCACTTCTCAAAAGCCGACTCTGTCAAGTAAATTCACCAAAGGCTGCCTTCTTCACTTGACTCTCTGCAAATTTCCCAAAATTTACGGACGCTGCCATGTTGGCTCCTTGTTTAACTCTAGAGAGCAGTAGTACTTTAGATCGCCACTAGGAGGCGAGGAACCGTGCCAGCGTGAGGTGTAAACAGTTGTAAGGAACTGGGCTCGGCACGGATCGGTTTTCAGAGGGTAGTGTAATTTGGGCTTTTGACTCGGACTCCGCTTTATTTATCTCTTGGTGTTACTCCTTCAGGGATATTCTGGGTCCAGTCGCTTAGTTCAAAGATTTAAAGCAAAATGCCATTAAAGATAAAAATACAACAGACAATATTAAGAGTGTATATAGTACAAAAGGCATCAAAAAATTAAGTTTTAATGTCCTGGAATATGTTTCCCTTTTATTGCAGAGATGTACTGACCTTCTACTTCCTCCTCCTGGAGCAGACGTATCATTAAGTCCCCCATAGTTCTCCTTTTTGACTATATTTCCTTTTATTTTAAAACAATCTGTGTGGTTTGTGGTTTTATTTCTTCATGCAAACTGAATCATGTGTAATAGTCTGTTCTTTATCAACAATCCTGTTTCCTATTTTGATATTTAACAATGGACTATGATGGCATATTAATACTTATATTTAATTTTACTTTGTCCTTCTACCTCATCAGATATAAATACTTTTTATTATGCATCGCTTTTTGGAATTTTTTATTTTGAGTTTTTAAAGGACAAAGGATGCCCATGTCTGCCTCCTTCACTGCAATAAATATTTAGATCAGTTAAATTTTGTAGGAGGAAACGTGTGCAGTGTCTGAAGAGCCTTTCTGAGCTGTTATGTACGGAGTAATATCACTGCCGATATAAAGACATATGGACGTGTCTACATTTGTTGCTGTTGTGGTCTTGAAGGATGTAATCAGTTTTAAGACACACCAATCATCTTGTTATAACGAAAAAATGGCTTTTCACCACCATGAAAAATTAACAGAAGGACACGCCCCCTCTGGGCTTCCGTATTTAAGTCAATAAATGAGCGTGAATTTGGGATTAATCCGATCAGTGGGAATAAAAGCTTAGCAGTGTTAGCTTTGCCAACTACAAGAGCTAATCCCAAATTTACATTTTAAGGTGGTTGATAAACAATCCTTTAGGTTCATTACTGCCACCACCTGGAAGGGAGTGTTACGGCTTCATCAGGTTTGCAGATTCTTGTTCATTTCTGATTCGAGTTTTGACCCGTGTTCATTACTTTTAAACGCGTAAAATGAGACTTACATTTACACGCTCTGATGTCTACAGATCCATTTTTGAGTTATTTTACTGCACACAGCTGAAATGGATGAAAGGGAGATTCTGAGTTTCTGCTCTGATCGAGTTGGTATCAGCAAATATCCACCTTATTTCTCTGGTGCTTTGTGTGAATTCAGTTCCTCGTTTGTTTCTAGTGTAAACAGTTTGTGTTCTGCAAAGTAAATACGGGTGAGAAGGATGTGGGAACATCAGCTCGTAAACCTCACATCAGAAACCCTCATCATACCAACTGAATCTGGTTCCATACTGATGCATCTTTAGTTAGCCACGTCCAGCTAACTGATACACACAAGAACACAAGTAAATATCCATATTTTCTGAATGTTATAAAGGTAATAAAGTTTTGTCCTGGTTTCCAAAAGTATTTCACTGCAGTGAGTGCACTATAACGGGTTTAGGCAATATATATTCACCCAAAGAACCAAAACTTCCCAGTAAATTTGACCTTCAAGCTTCCTGCACCTGGAAAAAACATTCAGAAGAAACTTCCAACCCTGTTTTGTTGTGTATTGAACTATTT
>NW_015151232.1:224962-227052 GCF_000732505.1 Cyprinodon variegatus | reverse complement strand
TTGTTTGTTTGTTTGCAGCAACTTCTTTTTTGATTGAATAATAAAGACACAAATGTCCTACCCATTATATGGTCCTTCTATCAAATAAAACATTTTCAATCAAAGAAAAGCAGTGCTCAAATGTATTTTTTTGAGTCTCAAATATATTTTTGCATTCAAATTCTATTTTTCTTTGATTGAAAAGTTTTTTTTTCATTGAAGTGAAGATTTTTCTAATTGAAAATATAATTTTTGATTAAAGCAACCTTTTTTTTGATTGAATAATAAAGAAACAAATCTACCTTCATAATAAAGGACGGAAAATTATGTTTTTATTTATTCAGTCAGTTTTGAATAGAGCTGGAACAATAAATGGCTATAATATGATTTACTTATTTTTTTTAAAATCCAGCGTATTTATCATCCATCTTTTGAAAAAATAGTTTTCATACAAGAAAAAGGCCACTTGTTAATCAATCATTCGTTACTCAATAAGACCAGTTAACTTTAGATTGATTTATTTATTGATTTGCATCTGGACGTCTGCCTTTGTTGTTGAACATGGTGCTAGCAAGGTGTGCTAATGTTAGCACCTAGTTTCTCTCTGTTTTTTTTCTGTCAGGTTTTAACAGAAGCCCAACGCCAACAAATTATGTTTGAATGTGAAAAAGTCTAATTTCTTGGTCTGGCTCTTCCTCCTGGCGGCTCTTTGACTCAATAGCAGAATTTAACGAAACCTGGAGGAAGTTCAATAATCCAGATGCTTGAATCTTTTCAAACCCAATTAGTGTTTAAATGGAGCAAACTGTGAGCCTTCCTCCTCCTCTTCCTCCTACACATCCATTTCAGCCAGTTAGACTGATGTTTATTGTTGCAACCATGACTTGTTTCCATGATACACACTCAACAGGTCAGCATTTTTCCTGTTGACAGAAGCAATACCTGACTGATGGAGTCAGGCCGTCCCTGACAGCTTTTAGTTTTCCTTCACCATCAACCTGCGTTAAACTCTGAACTACGGAGGAAAAGTAGTTTCCTGACTGGAGAAAACAGAAGGACCCGTCTGAGCGATGATGATGATGATGGTACACACAGCAGCGCTCTGTGTGTACCAGCATTGAACCAACAGATAAAACAACAGAAATAAACACAGAGCGGTTTGTTCACTGACAGCTGAGAGAAACAATGGCTTTAATTAGGGCTGAAACAATTATCGGATTAATCGTAATCGATTTATTAAAAATAATCAACTAAGTAATTGTTTAATGGTTAACTGGACTATAGAGACTAAAACATGTCTTTAGCTGACAGAGCGACCCACTTACAGCAGGAAATATACCAAGATTGTAAAAAAAAATGAAAGTTTTGCATTCAATATTTAAAAAAAATCTAATGGTTTTTTTTATGTTCTATCCTACGACGGAGTATTAGTGCCAGGCTAGAGATGTTTTTCTTTTTCTATTTCGAGAATAAAGTCGTAAAAAAAAACTCATCGGGGTCAGAAGAAAGAAAATCATCAACCAGTAAAGGTCCGGAGACTTTTTTAATTATAATCTGTTACTTTAAACAGAATTTAACACTGAAATAAAGTTAGCTTTTTATGCATCCATGTTATACATTGAATTTTTAAATAAAAAATATATAAAAAATAGAACATTTTTCCATTTTAAAATTGTTTTTGAAGTACAGAACAACAATCGTTCAGTTTGGTTTATAGACAATTTCCTGATTCCCATATTTTCTCAAACACCTGAACTTTTCACTTTTCTTTCACCAGTTCACCACAGTTCTTCCAGCAGTCCACACTTTCTCTGCTTTCTTTTTCTCATCATCTTCTCCTTCTTTCCCATCGGCCGGCTTGCTGCAGGTTTGCCTGCTGTGTCTAAAAGTAGCAGCAGCAGCAACCCAGTCAGGTTGGGTCCGGATTAGCCAGCAGGAGGGTCTGGATCCGGACCGCCGTCCGCTAATCTGTGACCTCTGCACTGCGCGAATAAAGTTATATTTTATCACAACTCTTCCAAGAAGCCCTTTCTTCCCTAAAATGAGGAATGTGGAGCATCATGTGAAGTTATACTTTATCATCGGTTTGACAAATCAGGAAATCTTTTAGC
>NW_015151232.1:220602-224625 GCF_000732505.1 Cyprinodon variegatus | reverse complement strand
AATTTAAAAAAATCAAGATATTAATAGGTTCACAAAATAATGGTTATATGCAGCCCTATCTGTGAAATCTGATATTGGACGTTCTGAAGCTTCCTGTCTTCTTCTCCTCACTGTCTCCATGTCTGCAGGCTCTGGACGACTGAGGCACCATGAAGAGGTTCAAGCGACACGGCCACGAATCGCAGCGGGATCGCCTCAAGCATGAGCTCTTCCAGTTCACCAAGGTAAGCCCAGTCCTTCCCAGGCAGGTCAGGAGGAGTTTCATCATTTTCTAAGGTGTTTGCTGATGGAAAAGGGTCGAAATGATTATTGGATATATGGGATAAATGGAGACGATGGGAAATGATTCATTTCCATGATTGTGATCAGTTTGTTTGAATGTTTGCGAGGATCTTCATGCATCACTGAGCTCCGTTCATCTGCAGCAAAGGAAAACCTTCCAACAGGATTTCATCTTTGACAGAACTGGCAATAAAAACAGGATAGGCGTTTGGATTTATAGATCCTAATTTTCCACATTATTAACGTAGATTAACTCTTTCAGACTCCTATGTGTACATTTCTGAGCCCATATTTACTGTTTATAAGAAAATGTTCTGAAACTGTTGCAGAAATAAATCCCAGGCTCCTAGATCCAGAATATAACCCAGAATATTTTAGTCAGGGTTGTAAAACAGGAAGTTGGGCTAAAATTCCAACGATAACAAAAAATAAAAAGGTTTGGATAAGAAATCAAAAAGCTCCTGCAGTTATATTTCACACTGCTGGACTGATTTCTAAAAATTACTCAGGGAAATGAGAGGCCTGAACCCAGAAGCAGGATTAATGCTTCATGGTTCAGGCTGTAATGTTTCTGTGAAATGGATCATTGATCCTGTAGGGATCAGGCTGAAACAAAAGTTTCATTTCAGTAGAAAAGACATGGAGGTATTTCTGTATATTCAGGGCTGAACTTTAAAACAGCAGAGCCAATTTTTACCGTTTGTCCCTCTGAGTTCTGCCACAGCGCAGAAATCAGGAGGATTTCCCTCAGTCTGATCACTTCCTGTATTAAGATGATGCAATCATCAGCTTCCAGCTTTATTGGAGCCTAAATATTATAGAATAAAGAAGTCCATCTGAGGCTGCTGTCACACCTTGCCGATTTATCCAGTGTCTGCCTGACGTCCCAGAATCTCCTAAAACGCTGGCATACGCTTAACTTTCTATATGTTTCTAATCTGGGCGTATACATAGAGTATTCATAACGAGTCCAGAACTTCTGTCCAATGACAGCCTAACTTCTGCATAACGCACGGCAGCGTAATGCCCAGGAAATGGTGCACAGGCATCATTTCCTGGGCATTACGAAGCATCAGTTAAAGCTGCTCGCCTCAGGCGCATCACTACTTTTATGCAGACCGGAGGCGCCCGGCCTGCATAATAAGATGTCTTTGATTACAGTATTAACCTAGCTGCTGTTTACCGCCCGCCCCAAAAAAAGAATATATTAAAAGAAAAAGAAGGTTTTTAGTGGCAGCATATTGAGCGTCATGTCTGATAGGAAGTTTGTTGGTGGTGGGCATGAACGCAGGGAGGATCCATCACTCTCACCTTCTTGCTCACGGATGAACTGATGGTTTCCTCCTGTGAACCCCCTTTATACCACAACGCTGCCAATACGCCATTAAACAGTAGCTGGAAGTTAGAAACACGTTCAGCTCGTCTGGAACACGTCAGAAACGTTGATATGCGTTGGAGAGAAGTTCTTGATAAGTTAGGCAGAAGTTATGAACAAGTTACTCAGAGGTTTAGGATAAAGGTTTTAATCTGTTACTGTGTAAATGGGTTTGGCTGTAATTTAAGGACAGATTCTAATATATCTGCAGTGTGGGGACTATAAATCTGATAGGATTTTAATTTTTGAATTGATGTTTTGCCCAATTTGCTTAACTAAATGTTTTTTGTTGTTGAATATAAGAGATTTTGCAGATATATTTTTTATAAATATATTGTTTAGATTTACTTTCTACCCTTTACAATAATAAAAAAAAGCAGACATAGAAAAAGAAAGTTTTAAAAGTTCGGTATTCATTCTTTTCCTTCTTTGTGTGACAACTGTCACGTTTGCTAAGCCTCGAAAGGCTGGATCTGTTTCAATCCTGGACCCGGTCCAGGTAGACCGCGTCCTTGGAAGACGCAGCCCATAAATCTGAATTCAGTCAATACCTGCTGCCTCTACCTGCTCATCCAGGAGGAGAGAATCCTACAATCTGTTTAAGATTAAAGTTCTCTTCAGTGCCAGTTGGATTTCTGACCTGAAGCAAATATTTAAACGATGATGTAACGTCAGGAATGAGAAAGGATTTAGTTGTAAACACCTGTTTGCCTTCGAAGGATGTTTCCTGATGCTTTAGATCTTAGTCATAAATCTAAAATGCATAGGGACGCATTTATTCATTTATTTTGGTTTTGCAATTATATAAAAATTTTCTGAGAAGAAATTCACCTGCTGATACCAGAGATCACTGGTTAACAGTTCTCACTAACCTCCCCCATTCTGTCTTTTTAATCATGCTCCAGACACTCTATTTAACACAGATTCTAAACATTTGCTTGTAATCCTCCTATTTCTGTCCAATAAATGTGTAATATGGAGATGGGCTGCATCACAGGCCCCTACTGTTGATATGTGGATATCACTCATTCCTGCTATTGCCTCAGTCAAAAAATTGACCCCGATCTTCATCAAAACCGGATAAATTCTGGAGGATCTTGCACCTGCTGAGACTAGATTGTTTTTTCTCTTCTCTGTCCTCTCCTTTTTTACATTCAGTAGCTCACCGATTGGGCTGACTGACAGTTTCTACTACTTTAAACAATGCCTGGGAATATCTGTCTGTATTTTGTGTATTTAGGCTGTATATATGTTTTTATGTGGTCACTGTAGTGCTCCTTGTTGATTTGGGAAGTGTTGGTTTTGTTTACTTTTGTTGATGTTTACATAAAGATGTGAAAATCAATAAAAAAGAAATCAGGTGTAATATAGACTGTAGGGCAGTCTGCTCTGTGCCTCGTTTGATTATCTGTGCTGCTCTTCCTCATCTTTACTGTCCTTGTCTGTTTGCTGTCCTGTGCAGACGGTGGAGCATGGATTCCCCCACCAGCCCAGCGCTCTGGGCTACAGCCCTTCTCTTCAGCTCATGGCCATTGGGACTCGCTCTGGAGCCATCAAACTGTATCCTCTCATTGAAGCCTGAGACTAAAGGCTGCCGTTCACAGCCAGCCTGTAGGAGAGTTGGCCCCATGGTCGCCTTTATTAAAGGGGCCGTAGATGAGAGCAGAGAAGCTGAGAAAAGACGGGCTGGTGTACGGAGGGAAGGGTGTGCCATTATTGTCACAACAAAGAAAACTGTTTTGAAATGGAAAAAAAAAAGCAGGAAAGGTTCTGAGATAAAATGCTAATTCTGTTTTTCAGATTTAGGATTTGCTTTTTCTAAAATAGTGTTTCACAATTTACGTTCACTTTATTTCCATCCTATGACGACAGCTAGCTCCTGACCAATCGTGTTGTTGCTAATGTTCAGCGGACCAATAGAAATGCGTTTTTCCTCCTCACTGAAAACCTTTGCCTTCAGTAGTGAAGAGAAGGAGCTGTGGAAAATGCAGTTTAAATTGAATGCAATTAATAAATCTGTATCTGGAAAAGAAAAAGTAAAATTAGAGAATATGAAATTATAAAAAAAATATATAATTAGAAAGATATTAAGAAATTTGAAAAAAAAAAAATCAGAGAAGACGGTTAAGTTGATCTAAAAACACTCATAGAATAAGAATAATTTCAAAACTTTATTTCTGGGGAAACATGTTTGCTTGTAACAACATTGGAACAAAATTAACTCCATACAGGTGAATATTAGCCAATCCCAGGGGACGACAAGCTGCTGTTGATAAACAAGGCTGCTGGTAAAGATCTGCCTTTATTTATTTATTAAGTGGCAAATAACAAAAGATGTTAAAAATGTAGAGATTTCTATTTTTCAT
>NW_015151232.1:206562-217755 GCF_000732505.1 Cyprinodon variegatus | reverse complement strand
AACTGCTACTGTAAAAGTGAAAATAAAGAGTTATTCCACCTTTCTGATTCCTGATCCTCCACGGACGAGTTGGTCGTTGGATTACCAACTTGAAGAGACAAACACCAGATACAGCACTGGGACTTGATCAACAGCCGATACCGCACTGTGAGGTCACAAACCAGTAGGTGGCAGTAGTGTTCTTTAACAAACATGGACGCCTCCAGTAAAGCACATTCACATGAAAATTACTCTGAATTAAAAACACTGATCATTTATTGAACAGGATGGAATAATTTTACATTTAAAGTAAGTTCAGAAGTTTAAATTCTGAATATGAGCGGACTTTTCCTTTTCCAGTTTCAATTAAGAAGGTTCTTTTCTAGAAAGTAAAGTTCATGATGAACATTTCAGGGAGGATTTTCTTCTGTTTTCATTAGAACTGCAGCTTCCCCCTCCTCTGCCTCGGCTTAAGGCAGACAGACCGTCTCTGAGGCCTTTTATTGGCTAAAGCAAGTTTTTATCACCAAAAAAAGAGAAACATATATGTTGTTAATATTTGCTACATTATTTAATTTCATTTAACTTATATGCAGCTTATTTTGGGTCATAATCAGTGCCGTGATGCTTTCTGTCATTCCTGGGGCCCCCTGGTGCTGGATTTAACAAAGACGCAGTTTAAACGTGGCTCTGAACCTGGCTCCGAAGCAGTTCGCTGGGTCAATCACCATGGAAACAGAGTGAGGCCTGAAGCCAGCTTTATGAAACCCAAATGATAAAGGTTTTCTTTCCAAAAAGAATTTATTTTTCCCTCTGATTTATTTCCTCATCCTTCCTCCGTGTCTCTCTCCGTCTCTCCGCAGCGTTCCAGACGACTACGTCGGTCGCAGGAACCTGGAACACGTGGAAGCCCTGCAGGAGAACCCGGTCAACTCCAACCAGGTTGTCATCGGCTACGGGCGGGGCCTCATGGTCGTCTGGGATTTGGAGCGGCACTGCGCCATCCGCCACATCCCGGCCACGCAGGTAACCGCGTCAGCAGCTCGGCCCACGGCGGTTTGCCTCTGGCAGGCACTACATTCACGTCAGCATCAAAAAAGCTTCTGCTGCTTCCTTTCTGATGCTTGTCCACATTAAGGTCTGACAGGCTTTGCACTGGTCATTAAAAATCATTAGGTCATTAAATTAAGGCCTTAATTGGCATTAAAATTCATTAAATGTGATTATTGTGGCATTTAAAATGCTTTATTTAAAAAAAAAAACAATTTCGTCAGATATAATATGTTTGCGCGGAACTACTTCCGGTTGATCGTAAAGCCCTATGTTTGAAAAAGAAGCTCGAGGCAGAAAAAAACTAGAGAATGGGGAAATGCAAATTTCAACAAAAGTGTCTGAAAAACGAGGAATTCGGGACATGACTGCAACCTGTCCACGGTAAAGATGACGAATGGTTTTGCCATATTATATATACGAGAGTCTTTGGTACTTGTTAATGGCATTAAAATTATTCCGAAGAGCATTAATAAGCATTAAGTTAGTTATATTCCTGTATATACCCTGTCAGACGTCCAGTAAAGTGTGTCCAGATGCGTCTGATGCTTCTGCTGCTCCTGTGTTCAATGCCAGAGAGCAGCTTTGCTATATTTGCTGTGATCAGTGGGTAAAAAGTAGTTTGAATCTATGTTGAAGTGAGAAAGTCCTTCTGAAAACATGGTCTGTGCAGTCAGTTCATCCAGATTACCATCCTGCCTTCAAAGATTATTTCTCTGTGGGAGCCGCTCAGACCCCCACATACCAGCGGTGCGCTGTCACTGGGAATCCCCACCAGCAGCTGCTCAGGCCCGCTCGCCTTCCCGTGGTTTTTCGCTACTGTTCATGGCAGCTGGAAGGAGATATTAGTATTTTTCACACATGTAATCCAAGCTGCAGGCACCAGGATTATAAAAGCAAACATATTTGTCATTTTTTTAGTAAATATCGTACAACGTACGGCCGTACGCATTGCTAGCTAAAAGCCTGCTATGACTTCAGTTTAGTTTCATTCAGATGAATGACAGATGTTAGCGTTTTTCAGGTCTGTGCTACAAACTGCAGGCAGCAGGATAATAAAAGCGAACATATTCTGCCGGCAGGTTTCTACATTTGAAGTTAATTTAGGCATTAATAAACTGTTTCAGAGGAGTGATCATAGCGCTCTGCATCAGCAGTGCTGTGTCTGTCTCCCTGCCAGCTCCCAGATCAGCTTCTCTGATTGGTTGATGTGGCGCGTCCACATCACATAAAGTTCCATTTTTCCAACTCCAGCAGCTGCTGCTTAAGAAGCGCATCTCTCCTCAGATGCTCAGAAGCTCCTGAGGCGCTGCTCCTGCAGCTCCAGGTGCGCTGCAGGACCTTTTGATGCACGTTGGCCATTGACTTTGCACATAAAGTGGCTGCTCCTGCTGCTGGAAGTGCTTGCAGTGTGAACGTAACATTAACAGTGGAGTGTGATTTGTCCACAGCAGCTGGAGAGCATGTGGTGGACGGAGGACGGAGGCTCCATCCTCAGCTCGCACAGCGATGGGAGCTACTGCAGCTGGTCTCTGACGGGCGAGGACGACGGCGAGGAAGAGGAGAAATCGGACATCCCATACGGTAAAGAGCAACCCCCCCCTCCCCCCCTTCCTGCCGAACTTGCTGTTTGTTTGAGAGGCTGATCGTTTGTTTGCTCACAGGAAACTTTCCCTGCAAGGCCATCACTAAAATAGTTCAGCTTCCAACAGCTGCTGGGTGAGTCCGCCGTCCTTCAGCGCTTCGCTCAGCTCGCCTCATGCGTTACTCATTAACCTGAATGCAAACTTGTTGTTCAGGCCTCCCTTCCTGCTGTTCAGTGGCGGCATGCCCCGGGCCAGCTACGGGGACAGGCACTGCGTTACGGTGATCCACAGCAAAACGCAGGTGGCCTTCGACTTTACGTCCAGGATCATCGACTTCTTCGTGGTCACGGACGGCCCCGACCACACAGGCAGGCAGAGTTCAACCGCTTCACAAAGGCTGGCCTTACCTTTAGCAGACAGTCCAGCTCATTTAACACTATCGATACTGAAGCTTAGAGTTAGAAAGATGGACCATCAGCTCAGCCTCTGACCACCAATGCACCGCTATGTCACAATACAGCAGATTAAAAAAATGTTTAATGCAGATAACAATTATTATCTGCATTAAACAATTGTTTGTTAAAATCAAGGCATCATGCAGAACTAAACTGAGCAAAGAGAAAACGCCTTTAAAGTCTTGTTTCTGATGGATTTCAACCTTCTGTAGCTTTACTCTTCAAATCTCTTTTGTTTTATTTCCCTCTATTTATTTTGATGGTTTTTATTTATTTTTAATACCCACAGGCCATAATAAAAATGAGCTTAAATGAAACAAAACTAAAGAGTCTATTTTTAAAATGTAAGGAGTAGAAGGAAAAAGTTGTCTAAACTATAATTCCTCCTGTAAAGCATAGATAGCCAACATTTCTACTTAAGTAACAAAGTATTTTTACTTTATTTGATGCCTCTGGCTAAAGCCAGAAATCCTGCACTTTGAAATGCATCCGCTGCACCCATGTGGGATGTTTGGACCGTTAACAGGCCGTGCTGTTTGGGTATGTCCAGCTTTGAGCATAAGCTAAGATCAGACGGATGATCAGAGGATAAAAAGTGCAGATTTTTTCTCATGCAGTTAAACTGATGCTGCAGAAAATGTTTCCTCAGGCTCTGAGATCTGTGGCGTCTCTCTGCAGAAGAGCCCAGTGCTCTGGTGGTCCTGGTGGAGGAGGAGCTGGTTGTTATTGACCTGCAGACTGAAGGCTGGCCCGTCATTGAGACGCCTTACCTGGTGCCGCTCCACAGCTCGGCCATCACCTGCTCCCACCACGTGTCGGCCATTCCTCTGAAACTCTGGGAAAGGATTGCTGCTGCCGGGTCGCTGCAGAACACTCATTACTCTAAAAAGGTTCTCCTTTCTCTACATGTTTTTTTCCGCATTTGGTCCAAATCCTGCTAATTTCTACAGATTTTTCCTTTTATCAGACTTTTCTGTGACCTCATGAAGCCTGATGAAAATGCTTTGCTCCTGTGTTCTTGCTAGCCTTGGCCAATAACGGGAGGTCAGAACCTGGCGCCGGATCCTCCGCAGAGGGACCTGTTGCTGACGGGGTCGGTCCATTCGCTCCTAGGAAACCTCACCTGAAACATCGCTGCTGTTTCTAACAGAAAATCTTTTCCTGTTTGGCGCAGACATGAGGACGGAACGGTGCGTTTCTGGGACGCGTCGGGGGTTTGCCTGAGTCCACTCTACAAGCTGTCCACGGCGCCGGTGTTCCACGCAGACGCTGATCCCAACGACAACATGAGCCAAAGCGCCGAAGGGGAGTGGCCTCCTTTCAGAAAGGTTGGGAGCTGCTGCTGTGATGTCATTAGGGAGCAGAGATCTAGTGAGGGAACTCGTTAACCTCTCGGGGATGAGCGGCGGGAGCTTAATAGCTTCTTACCAGTTTAAATACTGATACAAGTTAAAAACTAAGGTTAACCAGTCTTTTAAGATAAAGGTAACTTAATATGTGAACTCCAAATAAGTCAGGATAACAAAATAAATAAAGTTTTTATAATAAATGCAAATCACTAATTTTACTTAAATATGTAACATTATTATTAATAAAAGTTTGACCACAGATATAAGGAATAAATACCCTGGCTTTATGATCATAAGTAAATATATCAAGTAGGAGCTGCACTAATTGGAGTCATGATAGAAGCACTGTTGCCAACTTAGCGCTTTTGTTGCTAAATCGATCACATTTTTAGACCCCCCCCTAGCGCCTTTATTTCAAAAAAGCACCTAGCGCCAAATCTAGCAAAAATGTTTCTGTGTTAATGGAGACTTCCGTCGGTCCTCGAAGGCTGCTGTCCTGCAGGGTTTAGAGCAGGGGTCTTCAACGTTTTCCAGGCCAAGGACCCCAAACTGATGGAGCGGGGCTAAACGCCACCACCTCCAAGGCACGCTTTTCTGTCAGATTGGAGGCAAATTCAGATTCAGTGTTTTCTGGCATTAAGCCTGCCTCCGTTTCTCACTGTCATGCAGCGCAGGCTGCCTGCGCTGCATGACAGTAAACCTTTCCACTTTGAATCCAGGTTGCAAAGGAAATGTACAAAGCTGCTACCGGCACAGATGTTGGTTCCTACATCTGTTTCTACTATGATTGATACCAGTAGATGTGTTTTAATGTCACTGATTCATTGGGAGGGTGAATAATCAGCCAGTCTGTCAAAATCCAACACTTCTGACCATTTTCTGAAGTCATGTCGGATTTTATGTTTGGAGTTTTTTAGCTCCACAAAGCAATTAAGGAGCGAAAACTAATAAAATCAGCATAAATTGTTAATCTGCATTGTTTTAACTGTAACATGTGCATATATTTTTTATTTATATTTCAACAATTAGTTAAAATTATGAAAAAAAATCATAATGTAAGAATAATTAATACAATAGACTCATGATGAAACCTGGAATAAAAGTGCCTTTAACTGTGCAGTAAAGTTTATTTTATTGCTAAAACACTGGATTCTGAAAAAGCAAACAGTGTTTATTTAAAAGCCAGCAGTCATTTGCCATTGCTAAAATAATTTAGTAGCTTATGGGAAACTTTAGTAAATTAAATGGGAAGTATTTTAAACATTTTAATTCTGGAAATGCCCCCAAAAAATATTATAGATGATTCTTTGGGGCACTTTCATCTAACTGGGTCTCCTTATTGGCAGCAGGGGCAGAAAGGCGACCTCCTATGCATGAGCTACATTTGAAATGCAGAGATAATGAAAAAGGAATAAAATGCATGGTTTGACTCTATTAGAATCAATGAAACAATTGCTTTAAAATGCAGTTTTGTTTTTTCTCTTAGATGCCTGGTGTCGCTAATTAGCTTCATACCCAAGTTTACACAAATTACAGCTTAAACGTACATTTTTATCCTGTATTTAATCAAACGTATAATTGACAATAGTGACACAAAGTTTTACCACATTTGGTTACAAATTGAATTTGCATTTAAAGGCTTCAATCTTTTGCTCAAAGAGCAGCTTTACGTTCGTTTTCTGCGCAGCTGCTCCCTGCAGTTGCTTTTAAATGTGACTCACAACTGTCTGCATGTGTCTGTTTGCAGGTTGGCTGCTTCGACCCGTACAGTGACGACCCCAGGCTTGGCATCCAGAAGATCCACCTGTGCAAATACAGCGGCTACCTGACAGTCGCCGGCACCGCCGGACAGGTGACCATAGGCTTCATCGATCAAATCTTCCCCTTTCTCCTGGTGTTCTTCTTAGCATGTCTGATGTTTTCACCAAACTTGGCCTGTTGGTTTAGCATCGTTATTGTAATTCGGTCCCACGGCGCCACCTTCCTTCCTCCCTCCGTCTACCAACCTCGTTTAGAATCACCTAAACCTCCCTTTCACTCATAGCGACCGCCTTGCCTGCGTGCTTCTAACCCTCTGGCTGACCTCAGACTCGGTCCTCCCACGCCTCCAACGCTCCAGGCTCTCCCACCTCCTGCCTGTCCTCATTACTGGGAATGTTGGAGTAACTGGAGACTCTTGTTTGTCCTCTCCTGTCAGTCCGTCCATGGCTGCTATGGAAAGTGTGAACTTGATAGACCTTTGGTGCTATAAGCTCTATCCAAAGGAGGAGAGGCCGTCCTCTTAGATCTTGGTCGTTTTCCTTGGAGGTTGCCATGGTAATAAAGAGCAGCAGCCTCTCTGCTAGCATCATTAGCTGATATCCAGTCTAAATGTTTGGTTTCTTGATGTTTTGCTAAAATGCAAAAACTGGGTTTTCTGTTAGTTTCTAAAAGTACTTGAATTCACATGTAAATAAGACTTAACAACTTAAAAGAAACAACTAAAATGCAGATAGACATGGTTTAATCATATTTAGCCGGACTCCTCTGATCATGTCTGATGATGTCCGACAAGCAGTTTAACAGAGAAAACGTAAAAAGCATCAAGTTGTTTCAGAAAAGTTATGAAATATTTTAACATGTAGTTTATTATTCTTTAGTGATTTAAGGATAGAAATAAGTACATTTAGAACCATAATTATATTATTGATGGCGACCTGGATGATTATCTGCTTGCGCATGTGGAAATGAGCTGATGGTGCGGATCGGAGTGACGAGCAGAATCATTATGGATCCAGAATCTGGTTGATCTGATAGATGGAGAAGCTTTGAGTGAATGAGCTTCATGAAGTTCTAACATTCATCTAAGAGGAACCAGAACCAGAAGCAGCTGTTTAAAAGCTCTGCTGACAGAAAAAAGTCTCTGAGCTCTGATCGGTGGATTAGACTAAAAACTGAGAGCTAGCTCTTTTCTAGCCTCTTTTTTTAGACCGCCTCCCATTAAGCATCCATTTGTCCCACTGACAGATTTAATCAGAGTCCAGATCAAATATATAACCCTCCTTAAATGATCTCCTGGTTAACGGAAATGAAGCTGGTCTAATTTGGTTTTTAATCTTGCATTTCTAGATTAAGCTGTGTCGCTATGATTTAAGCAGATTCTAATGAAAAAGGCCTAAACTGTTCCTTATCAAGTCAAGTCAGCTTTTATTGTCACTTTCTTCATATGTACAAGACATACAAGGGATCTTATCTGGTGTCTATTTTAGTCTTAACAGCATCTTCGCTTGATCTGATGTTAAAATGGCTTCAGTTAATGACGTGAAAGAAGTTTTATTTTTTTATCTTGCTGAATGACCTACATAATAAACTCCATCTCCCAAACTGAGTGGATCCATTGATCTTGGTCTGTCCCTTGTTGTTTGTGTTCGGTGGCTTTAGGTTCTGATGCTGGAGCTGAATGATGAGGCAGCAGAGCAGACGGTGGAGGCTAAAGTCATGGATCTGTTGCAGGGACAGGAGGGTTTCCGCTGGAAGGTAAGACACCAACCTGAAACCATTTACTGCTTGATTAGGAGAATAAGTCACCAGCTTTAAAATGGTGCAGTGTCGTATTTAAAAATGTGATCTCTAAACATCACTTTGAAGAATTCCCTCCTCCTACAGGGTTCATCTTTATGTTGTGTTAAGCTAACGCTGTTTACTATGGAGGGAATTTTGGACCATGGAGTATTATAGCCAGGCTAGAGATCGTTTTTATAAACAGTCGAGAGAGAGAGAGACTTTTATTTCATATTCGGTTCTAATTTTGTTCAATTGTTGTTTTTGCTGTTGTTATTATTTTTTCATATATATTTTGGTTTTATTAAAAATTAATTTTTTCAATTTTCTCCTTTTCAGATTAACTTTTATAACTGTCATTCATTTCTAATGTTGCTAACGACCAGCTGACTAATAGAAACGCGTCCTCACTCCTCTGAAAGCAAATGTATAAAAACTTAAACTGAAGAATAAATTAAACAATCCGAGCTAAAAGAGTTTAGTAGCTGCTGATCTTAAGCTCTTTCCCGCCTGCGATGCCGCAGGGCCACACGCAGCTGGATGTCCGCGAGGAGCCGGTGATGTTCCCCCCAGGCTTCCAGCCGTTCACCGTGGTCCAGTGCCAGCCCCCCGCTGTGGTCACCGCCCTCGCGCTGCACTCAGAGTGGAAGCTGGTCGCTTTTGGAACCAGCCACGGCTTCGGCATCTTTGACTATCTACAGAAGAACAAAGTTCTGATCAAGTAAGTAGAGAAGAAGAAAAGATAACATTGTTATTTCCTCATCGGCTTTTAACCTCAGACGCAGCAGTGATCCACATGGGGGCGGGGCCTTCTCGTGGGGCGGGGCCTTTTTTCACATTTTTTCACCTCCTAAAAGCTCCATTTATGCACCAACGCTGTGCTTAATGTTTCCAAAATGAAATAAAAACGTTTTAAAAGAGAGCTCAAGTGTTATTTTACTGTTTAAGACAAAAAGCAATATTGGATGAAATCCTAATTTAAAGCTCAGTTAAAAAGATGAACACACCGTGATATAAGCAGCATTTGTTTAGTGATGCTGTTAAAGAAGAGATGCTATTAGAGCCCAAAATTAATTAAAGAATTAATGTATGTGTTCCTCATCTGTTTGGATTAGTAAAGAGGAATTAAAAAAGGAACAGTTCTTATATTTTCATTGTTATTTCCAGATTAATTATTGGCACATAGATTTTAATCTTTTCATTTGGTACATAATAAACTGAGGGCCCTGTCACACCTTGCTGATTTATCCAGCGTATGCCCAATGTCCCAGAATCTGCTTAAACGCTGGCATACGCTGAACTTTATACGGATTTTTTCTATTTTGGGTGTATACAGTACTCATAACGGGTCCAGAACTGATGTCCAACAACAGCCTAACTTCTGCATATGCACGTAATTCCCATGAAATGATGCACAAGCATCATTCCATGGGAATTACGCTGCCGCATCAGTTATCGCTGCTCCCGATACTACCTACCCAAAAAAAAAACAGAATAAATAAAAGAAAAGAGAGAAAATAAAGAAGGTTTTTGGTGGCAGCAGATTGAGCATCATGTCTGCTAGGAAGTTTGTTAGGAAAAAATGGCATCGGCGCAACACTACTTTTTACCCACTGATCACGGCAAATATAGCTGCCATTGTTCCAGGCAAAGAAAGGAAAGGGTAGCTCCGCCCAACGTGCATCAGACCCACTTTCCACCGCTCAGCCAGAGCAGCAAAGATGCTTCAGCCGCGTGTCAGAACTAAACTTGTTCAGGCGTAAAAATGAAGCAGCACGCACGTTTTTGCAGCTCCTGCTGTTTGCGGTCTGAACGTAGCATTAACCTATGTCAACGATCAGATAATGTATGAAAATACGCTGGCATACAACGTACTAGAAGTAGGTCGACGTGTGCCAGAGTGTTTCAGCGTACTTCAGCTTGCTCATAACTTATACAAGACGTACCCATGACTTATCATAGGTAGGCCAGCGTTTTTTGCCAGATTTTCCGTACAACAGGCAAACGCTGGCTAAATCGTCAAGGTGTAACAGGGGCTTGACCGGATGATTCTAACTATAAAACCTGAATCCGAAGGCAGGATGCAGGTTGAATCCGGATATTTTCTGATCTACAGTGTCTGATTGTTTTTTCATGAGCTGCTGCAGATTCAGTGCAGCTTCTAGGTTAATAGGTGGAGCAGAGGCGGGTTTCCTGATTGTCGCTTTAATGTTGCGCTAGTTTAGCTTTGAGCTGTGAATCTGATTGTTCAGCAGCTCCCAGGAGAAAACGAATAAAAGCATCTTTTTTGAAACTCCAGATGCACATTAAACCCAAGCGACCAGCTAGCGATGGAGGGTCCTCTATCCAGAGTGAAGAGCATAAAGAAGTCGCTGCGCCAATCGTTCAGGAGAATCCGACGCAGCAGAGTTTCTCTGAGGAAACATCACATCAGCAACAACACTAAGGTAGCATCTCATGCTAACTCTATTCAGCGCAGCTCTGTGCTGGTATTTCTTTATGTGGGGAATTCCTACCTGAACAGATCCAGGAAGCAAACGCTCGTCTAGAGGCAGAGCTGGCTGAGATGGAGCTAGCTCCCGTCCAGAGGAAGATCGAAGCCCGCTCCTCAGACGACTCCTTCACCGGCCTCGTACGGACTCTGTACTTCGCTGACACCTTCCTGTCAGACAGTAGGTCACAACATTTAAACACTATACACACAGACATTATATAAGCAGACGCCTCATTGGAAACTGTTGGCAGCGAGGCCCACGTGCCTAGGGGGCCGCCATCTTGGGTCAGACCACAGTTCAGACGGCTGCTGTCAGAATGAATAGGAGGCGCCTTAGATCTCATTTTAATCACATGAAAGACGAGTCATTAAAATAATATTACATGTCACAAACACTTAAAAGACCAAAAGAAATTCTAAAACTACTTTCACATTAGATTACAAAGACTTATTCAGATTAAAAACTATTTAAACTGAACTCAAACTGGATGAGATGTATGCAAAGTTCGAAATTTTGCAATTCAATATTATGATTAACACAAAGTTTTATATTAATATATTATAAGATTATGTTTTACAAATATATATTTATATTATAAATACATTATATATTTATACATAAAGTCACCTCAAAAAGGAAGCAATCCTTGGGGATCCAAGCAGATTTATGTTCAAATGGACTATATCTAGCCTATATTACACAAATACAGCTTTTTTATATATATATATATATATATATA
>NW_015151232.1:203993-205591 GCF_000732505.1 Cyprinodon variegatus | reverse complement strand
TAGCCTTTAGACACAACATAAATTTTTCATGCACTGCCAAAAAACAAAATAACTTTACTCTCTTTTGTAAATCACATTACGACAAATTTTCCTCTATAGATCATAAAAATCTTAAAAACACTGAATAATAATAGTATACTATGTAAATATATATTATTCAAAAAACATAATCTTATAATATTTTAATATAAAACTTTGTTTATCATATTAATATTTAATTGCAAAATATCTAACTTTGCATACATCTCATCCAGTCGGAGTTCAGTTTAAATAGTTTTTAATCAGAAAAAATCTTTGTAATCTAATGTAAAGGTAATTTAAGAATTTGTTTTGGTCTTTTAAGTGTTTGTGACATGGAAGATTATTGTAATATTATCTCTGACTCGTCTTCCATGTGATTAAAAAGGAGATCTAAGGTGCCTCCTATTCATTCTGACAGCAGCTTTCTGCACTGTGGTCTGATCCAAGATGGCCGCCCTCTAGACATGTCGACCAGATTCCAATGAGGCCTCTACATATATAATGTCTATGATTAACATAATGTTAATCATAGACATTATATGTTAACATTAATTTGGATTTCTGAAGAGAGGAATATTAGAACTCTGCTCTTTGAAGGTTATTACTTCATAAATCCGTCTCTATCTGCCGCGCTAACTGCTAGCATGACGTTTAGTTTAATTCCCCCCACTTACATGATGTCTGATCATCCTCTAGGTTCCCACAACACCCCCTCCCTGTGGGCGGGGACTAATGGTGGGGGGGTGTTTGCCTACATTCTCAGCGTCCCTCCTGTAGAGCGTAGAGCGGATGAACCTGTTACCGCTCAGCCAGGTGAGTCTGAGCGTTTGTTTAGAGCTCTGTTCAGTTCCGCTTCCTCGTTTTATCGTTTCTATCTGGTTTATTTCAGCCAAGGAGATCCAGCTGATGCACCGGGCCCCCGTGGTTGGAATCGTGGCTCTGGATGGTCACGGCGTTCCTCTACCTGAACCGCTGGAGACGGCCCACGACCTGGCCCGCTCACCTGAGATGCACGGCTCGCATCACCTGTTGGTCGTCTCTGAGGAGCAGTTTAAGGTCAGAGGCCAGAACAGCAAACATGGTGGTTTGATAAGCTTAAGGTTGGCGTGTTGGGTTATTCTGAACGCAGCGGCCTGAATTTCACCTCAGCAGGGACTAATTTAAACGTTGCAGCACGCTGCGCTAATGCACTGACACCCTGATCTCCCCTCATTTAGCTCACTCTAGCTTCTTTGGTTTGTTTCTTCTTGTAAATGGGGGGGGGCCTTCATTTCAGAGAAATATCTAATTGACCCAAACGCTGCGTTTTATGGAGTAGGAAAGGTTCCCTCCCAGCCGCACCGTGGCCTCCCCCAACGCTGCCTTCAAAAGCTGAGAGTCTGAAGAATTTATTTGCTATACGTTGAACAGTTTCATAGATTTCATTTCTCTAGATCGCTTTTCTGTTGCTCATTTAATTTAGGAGGATCAATGCATCCATATTATCAGGAGCAAAAAAGCTTGATAATTTCGAATAATTGTGAGCATCTGTTACTCCACCACTCGTCACCGTTTGTTAGCCTGAAGTGAACTGTTGT
>NW_015151232.1:195501-202181 GCF_000732505.1 Cyprinodon variegatus | reverse complement strand
ACAGTAGTGTATAGGATTTCCTAAAAGCGTGTTCACGAGTCTACGGAAACCGCGGCATTCAGCTCGGCAACGTGCTCATGCTCTTCCTCAACACTGAAGTCCTCAGACATTTTTCTTTCGTTGTTTCTTTCTTTGCACAGGTAAACAGCACATTTCTTCTTCTACGCTTGCATTATCAAGAGCAGACGCTGAATGCGCACTTTCATCTGGTTTGGTCTGCCACGGTTTCCGTAGCGTCGTGAACGCGCCGGCGCGCGCTATTTAGTTTTGAAAAATTGAACTCGAACGTGAGCTAGTTCATTTTCATCTGTGTGAACTGAACTGTGAGCTTAATTAGTTTAATTACGAACTGGAACAACATTAGCAGAGTTACCCATTTCCCGAAACGTTCCATCCATGCTGCCAACGATCTTAAACACCACTAAGGCTCTAACTCCTTGATTATCCAACAGATAAACTTTGATCAGGGTGTCTAAATCATCAGATGTTTAACCACAGTCTGGTAAAATTCATCCGCGCTTTAAACTGAACCTGAAGTACAAACCTTTCATCTGCCTCCAACTCTTTACTGCATTTATAACATTCTATTTAATGTTTGTCACGTTGCTGCTAAAGAGTAGGGTGTTTCTCTCCGTTCAGGTCTTCACTCTGCCGAAGGTGAGCTCCAAGACGAAGCTGAAGCTGACCGCCGTGGACGGATCCAGGGTGCGGAGGGTGGGCGTGGCCTGGTTCGTCAGCAGCAAAGCGGAGGACTACAGCGAGGTCGGCTTGGTGTTTCTGACCAATCAGGGGGACGTGCAGGTGTTGTCGCTGCCGCACATCAAAATGCAGGTCCGTTACCCCTGCATCCGGCGGGAGGACGTCAGCGGCATCGCCTCCTGCGTTTTCACCAAGCAGGGGCAGGGTAAACAAACCTCCCTCTCTTCTATTAGCACCGTTTCTAAACCTGAAAGCTTCTTTTATTGAATAACTGATATATACCACAAGTCTTCCTCAGAGATAGATGCTCTCCTGGTTTTTCCTGTTGTGGAAAATTAACTGTTATTAATTTTATATGTTTAAAAGCTCCTAATTTTACAGTTTTTCTGCTGTGAGAAGAAAAAACAACAGCCTGATGTTCTTGGTTTCCTCCTGACTTTTAATTTAGGTGCTAATATAATGGATTATATCAATTATATACAAACGTTGATTCAAAAAGCTTTCAATAAAAATCAGTGTTCTGCATTTTAAAAGCACTGACACTGAAGGCTGCTACAAAATATTATATTATTCTTATGAATAATTGAGAAAAAGAAGTCGCATTGTAAAGATTTTTCATTTAATGACTACTGGTGGGACTTGATTGAGTTAATTACAGGGTCCTTATTTAATCAAAAGAAATCATATTAAATGGTAAATGGAAAATGTTTATGTAAATATTTTCTTTACAATCTTGGTATAATTCCTGCTCAAAGTGGGTCGCTTACTAAATATATATTGACGGTTATATATATATATATATATATATATATAAGCTTGGATAACATTGAAGAAATTTTTAAGACTGAAAGCTCAGAAGATTTAATTGAAAATATTTTTATTTACGGTTAAATTCTTAAATAACCACAGATTTCAATACTTTGTTTTAGATGCTTTTGTAACTTTTTCTGCTGTCACGTTGGTCTGTGTGTGTCATGGTTTTATGGCGCAATGTTAGAGTTAACTAGGAAACTTTGGTGTTTAAATATGTTGTAGACAGAAGTTATACCGTAGTGAAAATGTAAAAGCTGTATTTTGAGAAGGTTGGTCACCAGGAGTTTGGTTCCTGCAGGTTTTTATCTGATGTCTCCGTCTGAGTTTGAGCGCTTCTCTGTGTCGGCTCGCTGCCTGGTGGAACCTCGCTGTCTACTGGAAGCTCCTCTTCATCCCGTCTCCCCCAGCCAGCGTCGGCCACAGACGGAGGAGGCCTCATCAGCTAACAGGTACCTACTCCTCATTTCCCTCTGAGTCGGCGGTTCAGGGGATCCATCTTTAATATCTGTGATCTCTGCTCTTCTAGCAACGCAAGAGACACCGAGGACGCAGGTAAGTGATTCACCCACTGGAAGGAAAAGGATTTTCCACATTAGCTTCTCTGTTCTCTCACGCTTGAGACGGATCCTCTAACACGTCTGCCTTTGTGTTCCAGAAAGTGCAGCTAGACACGTCATGGAGCACGCTTTGCTGAATGATGAAAGTGAGTAAATCTATGGAGCAAATGCAAAACATTAAACTCTGAATCTGCTCTTCTTCACATATTCACTGAATTATTTTTCTTTAATCTTAGGAACAAAATCAGTTTCCCCCAAAATACTTTAATTTATATGAAGTGATTTATTTTTTATTTTTGTTTTTAAATACTTTTGCAGCAAAGAACGTGTTTCGTAAAGTTTAATGAAAATGTATTTTAGAAATGAAACTTAAAAAACCAAAAAAAAAAAACGGTTTTAAGTGTAACTTTGCTGTTGGCTGAGGTTTTCAAAATGTATTTGCTCCTTAAATTTTTTTTTTTTTCAAATTAAAATTGTTGGAACTGTAATAAAAAAAACAGGTTTTATATTTAAAAAATTTTATGAATTACATTTTTTTCAAATGCAGTTTGAATTGATTGCAAATAGTAAAACTCAATCTGATAAAAAAATATTGAAAAACATTTTTTTTTTTGTAAAAACTTAAAAAAGTAAGATGTGAAATTCTTTTTAAACAATAGCATAAAATATGTACATGAAAACAGTAAAGTTCTTTAAACCTTTTTTGATTAAGATTTTTTATTTATTTTATTTTTCGGATTGATTTTTTTTATTTAATATAAATCCATTAAACAAATTTATTTTTATTTTTTAATATATGTTTGTGGTTTCTATATTTTTTAATATTTGAAGGAGCAGTCTGCATATTGGTCTCCTTTTAAAGTCTATATTATTTATTACACAACTTAATAAAGGAATATCAGTTTTGACGGAATGATGGAATAAAAATTAACCAATTTTTTTTTTATATTGCCAACATGACCTCATTACATCCTGTAATTTCCTTCTGTCAGTGCAGAATTGATAAATAACTTTCGTCCGTACATTGTCTCCATCAGTGTATATTTTATGAATATATTGGACTGCATAAAAAATGTGGGCATTTTTTTTTCAAAATATGAAAATGTAATTTTAATGTTTTGTTGCAATTTTACCTTTGTTTTGTAAGCATTAAACTTGTCTAATTGCCTCTTGCAGAAGTTCTACAGGAAATCCAAAAGTCTCTAGAGGGCGACCAGACGTAAGTTTCCCTTTAATAAGAGTTTAAACATTTAACTTCCCTGCTGGGATTGGTCGACCCCAGGCTGCATAAACTGGGCTCTGACCAAACTGATATTAGGGAAGGATTCCCCCTTTAAAGCTGTCGCTGCTGGACTAGTGGCTAAGCAGGAGGATGAGGATGAGGATGGTGGTTGAGGATGCAAACACCGAGCCGATGCATGAACTGACTACAAAATTCAAAAAAAGAGATCAAGGCACAGAACACGTGAAGAAAATAAAAACACTAAAAAAGAGAGAGGCTGCAATCACAGACAATGGAGAAAAACACAAAACTACTGCATACAAATAGATGCAAATAGACCAAATGATGTTAACACAGAAACACGCTGCTAAAAAAGATGCTTTGAGTAGAAAAAAAAAACAGCTGCATAATGGAAGAGCTCCGAACCACTAGGGGGAGACAATCATCAACTCATAACGGGACCAAACCCTCAGTAATGGCATGAATAGGATATGATGAGAAATTAAAGAAGATAGCTACAGGTTAAACTCCTCCCAGTCAGTAGGTGGCGCTGTTAGGTTACCCCATCTTCTTCCAGTGTGTTAAGAAGAATCCTGTTGGTTCCACATTCGCATAATATTCAGGAGTAAATGTTTTTATATTTTTGACCCATCAAAATGTATCAAACATTATTTACTTTTTTAGAAAAATTTTTGTGCAACTTTAGTCCTGTGGATGTTTTATAATTTCTAAAGAATTGTTTTGTTTAAAAAAAAACAAATGAGCTAAAATCTGCAGATAAAAAAATACATTTTCGAAGAAATAAAAAAATAAAATCAATGACAACATCAGTTACTCTTAAAACCAATTTTTGATTATACATTTTCTAAAGTATTTTCAAAGAAACTCTTGCATATTTATCAAATTTCCATTTACAAATTTCATTCTTTGTTTGAGTCACATGGAGTCAATTTTCTCCACTTCTGTTGCAGTCTGAGATAATTTTCCAATTGTTCTATATATTTTATTTTGTTTTTCAGAAGTTTAGCTGCTCTTTACTGAAGAAAATACTGACCCCTACTGGTCAGATAATTTGGAAAATATACAGAACTGCTGATTTTATGTAAAGTATCAAAAGAAGGAAGAGAAAAAAATTTTGGTTTAAACATCTTCTCTAAAAAAAAATAAACTGGGATCAGTTTGACTAAATAAACAACGGCAAAACAAAAAAATTGTATTGGTTGGTTAGTCGCTAATTTGATTTAAGGTTGAAATACCTCTTTACCATGGCCCTAATCTTTAGCTCCCTCCCAGTTTCCAGCTGTGACTGTGACCGTTCATGTTATTGAGATCAAAGACTTATCTTTTATCTTCCAGGGTTATGAATATGTTTGTGTCTTTATTTATAAATATACCGTATTTTCTGGACTATAGAGCGCACTTCAACATAAGCAGCACCGGCCTGTAAGTCGCTGATATCTTCTGAACTGTCTTCCACCAAACCTGTAGGGGGAGCTCTACATATAGCCATTGGAATATAGCCCACAGAAAAGCCGCACTTTTTTTATAAGCTTCATGGTACAAAGTGTGGGAAAAAATTGGCAGCTTATATTCCAGAAAATACGGTATACAATTTATGCATTTAAAAATATGTAAACATTCAGTATAAATTGGTATAAAATATTCTGAACCTTTTTTTGGTTTGTCTGAAGGTCCTTCACGGAGAATAATGTGAAGAGTGCTGTTGCGTGAAAACAGGTCAGACTGAAAAATAATTTTTAAATATTGTAAAGTGTTTTGGTAAAACTTTTTATCCTAACCCTGTTTGTTTATTTTTATTGTTTATTTGCTTTCTTAGAGAAAAAGACAAAACGGTAAAATGTATGAAGTGTACTGCAGTCCTGCGGCTCCTCTTACCTCAAACCCGACCACTACCGACCCTAAACCTGCATTAAAGGACGCCCAGTCTGAGCAGATGGACGGCGGACGGAGCCTCGGCCCCGCCACTCCCACGCCATCCAACCAGTTCACGTTCATTCTAAGAAACTGATGCTGGTGGAAGAACTTTGGGGGGAAATTGGATTATTTAAATCAATATTTGCTTTAGAGACATACTTATTTTTTCCCCCCAGTTATTCTGAACGTAACGCTGAGTCGTCTTTCCATGTCCACCTGTCTATGCTGCAGAAATTTGAAACTGACGCTTTTTTACTCGGGTCAGAGTTTTATCAAATATTTTGTCTTTTATTTCCCAGCCTTACTGAAAAAAACAAACTAATGCTGTAATCATAAACTAAACGGGGGAAATGCTGTATTTTTGCTGGTTTTATTTTAATTCTTCTGTTAGATAATTGTTTGTTAAATTAATGTAGATCCACACTACACCCCCCCACCCGCCTGCTAACCATAAGGTCGCCTGATGAGAGGTACTCGTTCACTACAGCTCAGCACACTGTCATTTTTTCTTTTTATTGGGGGGGGGGGTCTTAAAGGGTTATATTATAATTCCTATTATTTGTTAAGCTGTTTTAAGCCACTATTGTCATGATTCTGGAATGTAATTCTAAGCGCTAATATCCTGTACTGTGTATGAGACGGTTGTGCCTGTTTTCACTGGGGTTGGCTGCTATTTAGATCAACAGGAAATGTTTTGGTACCACGTGTTTGATTGCTCCGTATTTTAGCATCAGCTTGGAATATATTTTTGTAGCAGAATGATTTTTCAAACCTGATATTTTTGAGTTGTATGAAATTTTACACTGTAGTTTTCCTGTAATCAATAACATGTTTTTTTAAAAACAATATTTGTTTGTTTTTTTCTTTTTCTTTCTTTGGTTCGTGGAAGTTTTTTCACAATTTGGCTTAACAAAGGTAAAGGTATTGTGGAGAATTTTTGCAAATTTGTTAAAAAACCCGCCCTCTCCACTTAAAAAAAAAAAAAAGCACGTGCACAACCCTGTGCCAGCTCCTGAGAGGGAACTCTATTAAACTTGTGCGTGAGAGCGTGCACGAGCCGATTTCTCCTCGTTCTTAGAGCTCATCCAAGCTCACTGTGTCCGACCATTCGCCCTAACCCCTAAATCCCTCCATCACTAAATAGAGCAGGGACTAAAAAGTGAACTTTATAGTGAACTCAGCAGAGATGGCAAAAGTACTCATTTTCCGTACTTGAGTAAAAGTACAGATAGTTGTGTTAAAAAATACTCTGGTAAAAGTAGAAGTACTGATTAAACTTCTTTACTCAAGTAAAAGTAACAAAGTACAGGCTTGTAAATTTACTTAAAGTATAAAAGTAAAAGTAGAAACCACTTTTTTCATGCTGTTGCCTACATTTTAAATGGATGTCTGCCAATAGGACTAGATCTCCATTGTGTTCATTTTCAATCATCTCGTCGTCCATGCTACTATGC
>NW_015151232.1:193565-195096 GCF_000732505.1 Cyprinodon variegatus | reverse complement strand
ATGCTTTTGCTAACCCATAGTTAGCATGAGGGGACCTGGCTGAACATGCAGAAGCAAAGTGGGCAACTGGGCCTTTAGCTGGCCAGGAGGAGTTAAGCTAGTATTACCTCTGATAATCTTAATACTAGAAAAGTTTAGTCAAACAACTTCAGCTGCCCCTTTATTTAGAATAAAAAGGTTATGTTATCCAGGCAAGATGTTCTCTTTAGACTTGAAAGAACTTTGGGGAGGAGGAAATCACCACCTCCACTTCCTGGAAGTGAAATTCTGCCGGACTGAAACTGAACTATGAATCCATCCTTGATGGGCTAATTACGGTTTAAAACAAATGGCTTTCTTATGGAATTGCGCTCCATAATCCTCTGTCTACTACTTGATATATTTAATTGTAAGTGTGATTGGCCCACCAAGGGACGCCAATCTGTCCTAAAAAAAAATGTATGAAAATGTTTGACAGGAAGTAACGGTTCTAAATCAATCCACTGGATATTGCTATATTTTTTTTTCTTTTTGCATATCAACATTTCAAACTCTGTTGGAAAAGTGTCCAGAATACTCAGAGCATGGTACAATTTAATTAAAGCCTGACATCATTTTGACGCCATCTAAGACAACAGGGATCCCTCTGCACTGCGAAGAATGAACATTTAGCTCTGGTGATTAAACCTGCAAACAGCCAGCCTGGTACAATTCCTTCATCTGCAGCTAAAATAATTATAACAATCATCCATTACCAAAAAAAAAAAAAAAAAACATTCTCAAATTTGAAAGTTTTCAATCTGTTTAATTTTTTTTTTTTTTTTTTTTTTTGTAGTTTGTCGCTTTCATAGAGCAAAAACAGAATCTATTAGCAACAATGCTCTTTCATTCTAACCAGATATTTGGGAATCTGCAATAAATATGCCTTGAAAATTTGCTCATTAGAATGAAAAAACATTGACATCAAAAATTTTCCAGCAGTTTAACTTCATTCTACCTTATCCATACCTAAATCAGCTCAGATTTGAGTTTCTGGTCATTGTTACCGTCAAACACTGACCTGTGATCAGTTTTTAAAGTTTTACTCTGGAGTATGTGTGATGAGGCCTGCTGATAGGCTACATATTTCAATCTGTATACATTAACTTAGCTATCTGTTAAATTGAGGAAAAACAAAACATTTGTTCCTGATTAATCTTTTTAAGCATTTGATTTAAAATGTTCCATTCTAGTAACCATTACTAAATGTTATCTACATATCTAACCTTTGCATTAACTTTTGGGGAAAATCCCTCGTATGTTCCCATAAGAATATCTAAACACTACTATATGGAATAAGATTAAAGTCAACAAAAATATATGCATAGTTGTCTGATTTTATAAATTCAATTCACAACACATCATCTCAAGGCACTTTGCAATTCAACCAGATCATTCATTATCAACTTGACAACATCAAATTGATTCAGTTTTCTAAGGAAAACCAGTTGATTGCATCGACTCATTGACTCTTCAGCAATCCCTCACACTAAGCATGCTTGTAGCGACAGTG
>NW_015151232.1:176888-191787 GCF_000732505.1 Cyprinodon variegatus | reverse complement strand
TTAGTGACTTTCACCAGAGCTGTTTCAGTGCTATGATGAGCTCTAAAGCCAGACTGAAACTCTTCAAAAAGATAATTATGGTGGAAGTGATCGCACACTTGTTTGGCAACTACTTTTCCAGGGTAGGTAGGATTCCCATAGGCATGTAGAGCATCATTTTCTCTCCAGTTTTCTGCCATTTTACTTCAGAATGCGCAGATCTGCATTAAATCAAGGAGCCAGCTTTCTATTTTTAACATTTTTCTTTTTCAAAGGGGCTATGTTGTAAGTCATCATAAGTAATTTAAAAAACAGTCCTTCTCAACTAATACAATATCGGACATTTCATCTGTTACAATACAAGTTTAGATGTTATAAATAAAAGTTATAAATTACATGTCACATCTGCACACCTTTTAAATATGAATCTGTATATTAAAAGGGAAAAGATGAAAACTGAACAGTTGATTGAACATTATATTGCACGTACCTTAAAAAACCCATTTCAGCTAAGATTTAAACATGATCAATTTTTTTCCCATCTTCTTTCTCTTGTTTTATATACTGATGGTTGGTGAGCTGCTTTTAAGACTGTAACTACCTCAAACTGATAAGTATTAAAACTACTTTATCTGGTTGTAGATTTTTACACGTAAACTTGTTGTTTTTACTCATAAATTGTAAATCATTCTTGAATTTCTGCAGTTTGAACTTTTTAACTTGTATTAATAACTTCTAAACTTGTATTCCCTCAGATGATAAGTAATGTCATGAATGTATGAGACTACAAGAAACAACTGCAAATATTTAATTTGATTACATTTATTGACTTAAATTATTGTTGTGGTGAAGAACACACCGACCAAGACCAAGGAGAACCGAGACCACTTCATTTCTTGGTCTTGACCTCTAAAGGTCTTGGCCTTGTCTAGATTTTGACCTCTTAACATCTTGGCCTTGTCTTGGTACTCCTTGGTGAGGTCTTGATTACAACACTAACTAATATTTACAAATTTAAAAACCTATGCAAACGTTTGTATCATCTGTTATCTTACCCCATACACTTTTAAATGTAACTTTAGGAAAAATTTTAGGCAACACTCCCCACAAGTTTACGGAAGGTTTAATAATTCATACGGTCAGGGTTAGGTGGTTGATGTGTTATAAAGAGGTCAGGTACTGAGGATAATTGGTGCTCATTCTGTCGGCAGTGTCTTTGTCTTTGTGTCTTCTCTTTCATCACATATTGTTGTTTTCTACAACAGCACCTCTCGCCTTTCCTCAAGCATTCAGCAGCTGGTTATATGAACAGCGGGGGGCCGGGCTGATGGAGTTTAATAATTTAGAAGCCACTTTGTTTGCTTCAGTGCAAAGCAGCTCACAGGTTTTCCTATGCAAACATCGGCTTTTGCTCACTCTATGAGTGAAATATTGAGGCGCCTAAGCTTCACTAAAAGTTGCTGCATATTGGATATTTTGACAGTAGATTTGAAGGAAAGCCGGAGTGCTTTGCTGTCCCCAAGCTTCTGTTGGATTTCACTTTGGTAAGCTCTATTAATCTAAAGCGAGTTCCTCGGCCAGAGAAGCATTTAACCAATCAGAAAACATTTTTACTG
Organism: Cyprinodon variegatus; assembly: GCF_000732505.1. Taxonomy (NCBI): domain Eukaryota; kingdom Metazoa; phylum Chordata; class Actinopteri; order Cyprinodontiformes; family Cyprinodontidae; genus Cyprinodon; species Cyprinodon variegatus. Next base: position 190,192 of record NW_015151232.1, on the reverse strand, counting down.
TAATGTAAGAGCAATTAATTAATACGATTTATTTATTTTTCTTTTCCTGACATTTAACTTTATGCATAGATTAATCATCTTTTTGAAAATGTTCATTTTGTTTTGAGTTTTTCTTTAGGCAGATGTATCACAGCATCTAAGTTGAGGTTATAACAGAAAATGTAGTCAAATGTTTTTCAACAATAAAAGTGAAACTGAAGGACTTGGTTTAACTCTAACTGTTGCATTTCACTAACTTTTCTAAGGTTATTCTAATATTGATTTATTTTCAAAGATTCTAAGGTCTTCTTTTTTAAATAGAAACTTCATGTTTTAATTGTAGTTTATTTTTATTTTCATCTCTCTAGATAGCTTAACTACTGAATGAAAGCTTTGCCACCAATTATGAGGTCTCAAGATTGAAGACGACCTATGAAGCAGAACAGGGGCTTTTCAGAAAACCCCCAAAGAAGAAGCTGGTATTCACCAACTTTTAAACTGGGAAGAGTGGCAAAGAGTGAGAGTAACAAATTTAAATGGGAAAAAAGAAACTAAGAACTATGAGAAAAAGAGTTTGAACCTTAGATCATTATGTCTATATAAAAGGGGGATTAAAAACAATTGCAAACCTCCATTGAAGGCATTGCACACATTGCAATACATTGGCTTGAAAGTAATTGAGGAACACCCGAATAATGAGGATTGAGCAGCAACTGAAGAGAATCAAGAGAGGACTGAGAGACTGGACACTCAAAGTGTAGCTGAATGAGACAAAGGGGGAGCTAACCTAGTCAGAAATAGATCGGTCTTTTCAACTATTACGAAAAACAAAACAAGGAAGGAGGGTCAGGCAATCAATGATGTGACTTAAGTGGAGCTAAAACTAGACTTTTGCTATCCTCTACCTAAACCTCCTACTGAGGCAAAATTCAAAATGTTTAAAAAAGCAAAGGCAAATAAGGAGGTTGAAAGGGTTCAAAACCGAAGGAGAAAAGAACCTAAACAGAAAGTTGAGAAAGAAACCAAACAAAAGGCAAAGAAAGAAAAAAGAACCAAGAATGTCAAAAAAAGTAAGACTCGTTTCTTAAAAGAGGAAGTCAAACCTTTGCAGGACATTTCCATCAGTACCCCAGATGTCCCAAGTGATGAGGAACCAACACCGTCAGTCAACGAGACAGACCCTTCTGTAGAAAATGACTCAGATCAAGAACAAGAGAACGTTAAACCAAAGACGAAAAAATGTTTTGAAGAACAAAGTCAAGTATTACCCGATGAAGCTAAGAACAAAGACAACAAAGCCACTCCGGAGCAGCAGGATGATGAAAAACTTGTCAAAGGTAGGGCGCAGAGGTTGCTTTTTGGTAAAACCAAACTGCCATCACTCGGACAGGCAGTAGCTAATCCTGATGGAGGAACCTCAGAGATTGACACAAGCGAAGGATTACGATTGATACACCCGAAAAAAAGAGCGTCCCCTTTTTTCAGGATGAATGACTGGATTCAAAAGAAAATGACACAAAAACCAAACTTCAGGAAGAGGATTTCTTCTCTGACTAAAGCAGTTGGTATAACCCACTGGCTTCGAACTATTAAACAAAAACAGAGTAGCAGGAGATCTGGAGGCCATGTTGTCAGCCACAGGATGACGATGAGGGTTGCTTGTAAAACGAGTTTAGCTCGGAAACAAAAGCAAAGTTTATTAGATCAAAAAGACACAGCAAATCCCCAGGATGAGAAGGCAACAGAAGACACGTTAACGGACAGTAACAAAGAACTTGATGCTAAATACGCGGTTGTACTTCCTAGAGTGAAGAAACTAGCAAAGGCAAAGACAACCGAGGCACAACAGCCTGTTTCTTATGCATCAGATTCACCAGCAGGAGACTCCACGCCCAAGGCTAGACCTCCAAAACCAGGAGCTAAACTTGTACTTCCTTCCAAACCAGACCTGAGTCTCCTGAAGTCGGGAAGAAACCCATTGCTGGAAAAGTTACGATCAGATGAAGATGTAGACCAGAGTGCAAGGACATTCCATGACGACTCCACAAAAAACAGAGGTACCAGTGGAACCAGATCAAAACACCAAGATGGAGTCAGTGTGCTGCAAGCTGCAAGAGAAAACCTAAAACCCTCCCAGATCAAAATGCCGGTGGGATTGCTAGGCACCGGGCTAGGAAGACCAAAGGGTGTACGTGTGGAAGCAGAGGTAGCAGAACAGACACAAATATCTCAAAGCTTTGCAAATGAAGACACAAGCTTAGCAGTATCAGGCGTTCCTGGATTGTATGAAGAAGAAGCAGACAGGGAAGTAGCCCTGTTGATGGGTGGCAATGGTTTGACTACCATCACTCAACCAGAGTTTCATTGGACGGGAAACTACCAGATGACTGGAGACCCTCAGGTATGTATCTGTTTATTTAAATATGTAATTATTTGTTCTGATTACTTGATGCTACAAAAACATATAGCCTTAATAAATTCTTTTGGAGCTGCAGACCTGGCTTCGGGCAGAGAATTTGCTTCCCCATCAGACGGTAGAAAAGCTAACAAGATGGACGGTCTACGATGACAGCCACGCCATCACTCACAGTACCAGGGGACCCTGGGAATCAGAGGATCCAACTCAAAAGATGCTTGAGACTCGGCTAAATAGCACACAAGTATTGTTTGCATGTCTTTGCATCCTTTCTATATAACTTATTGTTTGAAGAAGGGGTGTTGTGTAATGTCGTATGTACAGCGGTTGGGGGCAGTTGCCCCTACTCATGGCTCAGTTGTTGGGGGAACAAAAGCGTAAGTGCCCCCTTGGGAACCAAAACATATGCAAAGGTTAGGAGCCAAAGTGCATGCTGAAGTTCCCCCTTGACAGCACTGAAGTTCCCTCTTGGGAGAAAAAAATGCTTGCTGAAGTTTTTCCAGCATTTTCTTGCCATTTCACTGTCACAAGTACAGAGCAACAAAATTAACTCTCTGCATTTAACCCACCCTCTTAGGGAGCAGTGGGCTGCCATTGTGCGGTTCCCGGTGGTTAGTGTGGCAGCCTCTGGGCTCAAACTCAGAACCTCAGGATTCCAAGTGCAATGCCCTAACTAGACCGACACTCCGTGGCATGAAGGGTGTTGCCTTCATGCCACAGGCAGCTCATTCCCCCCAGCTTTGCCTCCTGTTTGTAAAGTTAGCACTGTATTTAACCCCGAGGAGCAGTGTGGGGTTAAGAGTCCTGCTCAGAGAGACAGAGTAGAGGCTGTGTGGATCGAACCGGGTACTTGCAACCTTTTCAGAGCACAAGCGCACTGCTCTAACTCACTATGCCAATACTACCCTAAAGTGCCCTCACAGGAGCCAAAACGCTTCCCAAAGACCCCCCTTGGTAGTCAAAGGGTGCACTAACTGTTCCCTCCTTTGGAAACCAAAATGCTTGCTAAAGTACCCCCTTGGGAGCCAAAAGATGTGCTTAAGTGCCTCCCAAGTTCCAAAGCATGTGTTAAAGTGCCCTCTCAGGAGCCAGGACGAATGCTAATGTGCCCATTATAGTGACAAACATGCACTACATGTGCCCTGTTTTTTTCCGCCCCCATCCTATATAAAGTCTGTGCATGTCACTGGAGTACAGAATGTGCTAGAACAGGGGTTCGCAAACTTTTAAATGTCATGCCCCCTGAGATAGTGCCAGATTCTGGTCAGGAAACTAAAAGACAATGTTACAAAATATTTAAAGAAAAAAAAAAACAATTTTAAAGAGTTTTCTTAGGTTTCATCACCTATTCTATTACCTTTTACAGCTGTTTTACATGAGAATATAGAATCACACATTTTCAACATAATCATATTCCCACTGAAGATAAAAAATGAAATGTTGATATGTTGATAAGAACAGAGCAAATCAATTTGAACCTCTCCAGTGTTTGTGTAGTCCAGGGCTTAATGTCTATCATTGCCATTCCCAAATCACTGACCCCTTATAAATTTCCCTATGATTTCTTTCTGATACCTTTAAAGGTGCATGTTATTTGACATTTCTTATATCTAAATCCAGTAGGTCACTCTATTTGCATGCAACGTTTTTCTGGAAGATTACCACACCCCGCTGCCATCTTATTTCTTACTTTTGTGTTTTACACTATGTTTTTGCTCAGTTTGTTGGTAAATAAAGACTTTCTGTGTATATTTACAATAACAACTTAGGTATGACTGTAGATGTGCAGAGAGGGTTGTCAATATCGATGCGCTCTGAAAGCACGATCCATCCTGCGCATGCGCGAACAGAATAACTTCCGGTGTTGGCAATACTCAATTTTTCTTACTTTTTAATTCTTTTGTCTTTTTCTGGCAGGGGGTTCCTTTTGAATATATTTGTATTTGTGTAAATATTGCATATTCTAAAAACAATAAAAAGCGATACACTTAAATAGCTTTTCGAACGTTACTGTGACTACTCTGAGCATGTCTGATTATGACATCACGCAATATAATGGAGAGAATGTTAAACGTATCAATTTCTTCCAGAAAAGTGTTAAAGATTTTCTATACAATGTAGTTTAACATTCTTTGATGTTTTAAGTATATAAATAAGTGTTTCTTTTTAGTACTGTTAGTACGCAGTTTTTCAGCGATCAAGATCTTATTATTCTGTTCGCGCATGTGCAGGACGGACTGTGGTTTCAGGACAGATTGTTCTTCGTTAAATGAAGAATTAGCCTACTGTGGCTAAGCTAGTTAGCCCTACTAAGTGTGAAAAGTTTGGCTCATCAACTTAACACTGTTAGTGCTACATTAGTAGCCATTCAAAATGTCCCCACTTTCCTTGGCTGGTTTTTGGCTGGCCCTTAGCTGGCCCTTGGCTGGTCCTTGGCTGGTCCGTGGCTGGCCCTTGGCTGCTTCTTGGCTGGCCCTTAGCTGGCCCTTGGCTGGTCCATGGCTGGCCCTTGGCTGGACCCTGACTGGCCCTTGGCTGGTCCATGGCTGGCCATTGGCTGGTTCTTGGCTGGCCCTTAGCTGGTCCTTGGCTGGTCCATGGCTGGCCCTTGGCTGGACCCTGGCTGGTCCTTGGCTGGTCCATGGCTGGACTATGGCTGGCCCTTGGCTGGTCCATGGCTGGACCCTGGCTGGCCCTTGGCTGGTCCTTGGCTGGTTCATGGCTGGACCCTGGCTGGTCCTTGGCTGGTCCATGGCTGGCCCATGGCTGGACCCTGGCTGGTCCTTGGCTGGTCCATGGCTGGCCCTTGGCTGGACCCTGGCTGGTCCTTGGCTGGTCCATGGCTGGACCATGGCTGGCCCTTGGCTGGTCCATGGCTGGACCCTGGCTGGCCCTTGGATGGTACCCTATATTTCCTTTTTAAAAATCAATCTTTGTACTAAAATATTCTGTCATGATTTGTGGACATTAAGATCTAAAGAGAAGCACCATCTCCTGGTCAGACCCTGTAATTGAGTTAAAGGGCGGAGTCAGCGTTTTAATGGCTGCTACTGTAAGTCGATGGGTGTGTGAGTGAATGTCCTGAATCGTAGAGATAGCAATGACATTCTTGGTCTCTACAGTCGAAGTAAAAATTACATTATAGATATATGGATGCATTGATTGATTGATTTATTAGAAGGAATAGGAATGCTGTAGATTGGTGTATCAGGTAATGATATAAACTATAACTTTGTCAACTTTAGGTTGTAATGCCTGGGAATGAAGGGCCGGTAGAGCTGGATGAGGTGGAGGATCTTTCACGCCTGGAGTAAGTTCATACATCAGAACAAACTTGCTTTATATCAACATGGCACTCTAAACGAAACTTTTATATTTCATGTTTTTAGAGACGTGTCTGAGAGCTCGGTCCTATTGAATCTGAAGAAGAGGTTTGACCGTGGGTGTATTTATGTACGTTTCAGTATTATCTTAATGATTGAAAATAACAAATTAAAAGTCATTTGAAACATCAGATTTTGCTTTTAGTGATCGAAACTAGCTTCTAATTCAAATTCTTTTTGCTTTTTGGATGCTTAAAATTTGTTGGAAGATGTTAATATCTACAACTTTTTATCAAAACAATTAATTTTGATAAATCAAAACTATTACTTTTGCAGAAATTATAGATTCACAAAACATCGAGAGTGGTGCAGAATAAAAGTATACCTTTTACCAAAGAGAAAAAATGTTTAAGAAAATCTGGCACATCCAAAATAATGTAAATATTTACTTTTAGTTTACGGTGCCAATGTCTTTATTAAAGGATTCTGCACCAATAGGAACAGTAAGTTTGGTTCACATGAGACGGAGCTCAGGTTTGAATGTCCGTCAAGTTTTTGAGCCTTGTTGATGATCTAAAGTAGCAAGTTTCCAACAAGGTTAAATATTTGGTTTGGTTTGCATCAGCAGGACTGGCAACTGGCACAACTTGTGCGAGTGCGCCGCTTACTGGCCGGGAGGAGATAAACTGGTAGCCGTCACCTTTGCCCTGAAAGGCACATTTAAATAATGCTGTTAGAATGATGCTGTTTAATAAAAGTAGTGTCAATATGTCTGACCAGCATACCCACACCAAAGTTGGTGGAACAAATTAATGGCTGTGATCTTTTTAAGCTGTTTCTAAGCTGCACTCTCTCAGGATGTTTCTCCCAAAGCAGCATAGCTGCTGTCAGAGAATTTCCAAGTAGGAGGAAAACAAAGGTCATCACAGGTCGTTTTAGCTTTCAACATAGAAACTGACAAAGAAAGTGAACAGACATACAGAATGAGTAGTTATTTAAAACTAGGGCTGCAACTAACGATTATCTTGCAAATCGATTAATCTGTTGATTATTTTTCCCATAAAACGATTAATAATCGGATAGCCAAAGGTTCCTTAAAGAAGATTTTATATTAAATTAAACGAGGTGAAACTCACCACCTGAGGAGTTCTTGATAGAGCAGATTAACAGACAAAATTCTTTGTTTTTATCTTAAATGCAAACTGTTTATATATTTTCCTTACAAATTTGATATAATTGCTGCTCTAAGTGGGTTGCTCTGTCAGCTAAAGACATGTTTTACAGTCTCTATTAATGTAATGTAATGTTAATGATTATTCAATTACTAAATTAGTTGATGACTTTTCAATAATCAATTAATCACGATTAGTCAGATTAATTGTTTCATTCCTATTTAAAACATAAAATGAAAAAAGAAATGGATCTTCTTCATGCTTTTATATTCTAGGAGAGGTAACATTTACCAAGTAAAGCCGATAATATCTGTGTGAGGTTGGTGTTAATAAGCAAACTTCCTATTTTATCCCAGACCTACATTGGAAACATCCTACTGTCCATCAACCCATTCAAGTCTCTTGACATCTTCTCTGAGGAAATGAGGCATAAATATGAGGGGCAGGAGCTGCATAAAAACCCACCGTAAGTCTCTCTAATTTGTTTTTTAGCACATTTAATATCTCTGTTTTTTTAAAATAACATATTTACTTGTTTTCTTTTGTTAGTGCTGATTCAGACATTATGTTTCTGTGCCTTAGCCATGTGTACGCCATAGCTGACTCAGCCTTCCGACTGTCCCAGTCCTCTGCGCAGGAGCAGTGCATCATTGTAAGGTACTATCATAAACAACATTTACACACATTTTGCTTACTTTTATGATCAATTATATTTTTATTTTGTAAGTTCAACTTAATCCCCTTTCATACCTTGACAATTTAAGTTACAAAATTTATATTTAAAAAAAATCCAGTTTTGAAATCAGTTTTTTTTTTTGTTATCTTATCCAGGACATTTAGTTCTACATCAGCCTGAACACCTAAATTCGGCCAATCATATATCAACACTCATCTGTCAATCAAATTTTTTCGATCATAGCATCTTGATTCATATGTCGCAGCTAATATACGCAACAGTTGAAATAAGAATCATTTCCTTGCACTGGATTGTGCATCACTTCATGGGCATTACGCTGCCGTGCGTTATACAGAAATTCGGCTGTCGTTGGACAGAAGTTCTGGACTCGTTATGAACACTATATATACGTCCAAAATTGAAAAAAATACATAGAAAGTTCAGTGTATGCCAGCGATTCTGGGACGTCAGGCATACTCTGGATAAATCGGCAAGGTGTGACAGCGGCCCATTGTTACGTCCGCACAAGACACAACATATTTAAGGACACGAGACAAAAGAAGATGAGGGTTCAATCAGTTTTTATTTTCAACTTCTTCACTTTTTCTGATCTTTCCTAAGAGGGAAAAAAGATAGTTCAGTTGGCCCTCAAATCCCGTGCCCCATAAAAAAAAAGAACTGAAGAAAGAAAAAAAAAAAACCCCTCCGAAAAGTACTAACAAAAAGAACAAAACGGCACAGCAAAGGGGCCAACCCTATACAGGGCCGTCAAAGCGTCTGCTGAAGCCCGACTAAGCAAAACAAGAAAAGGGAAAAAAAAAACCTACATTAAAGAAAAGATCAAAAACAGGACCACCGGTCCCACCAGGCCAAAATCGGCAAAAAAATAAATAAATAACAAAAATTACCACATGGCAGCCTTGAATCTCAGTTTCAGCCCGCAACCACTGGTCGAACCCAGGAGCGAGAGGAAATGCGGCGTCTCAGCAGGGCGGGGTGGGGCGGCCTCGTACATTCTGAATGCCGGCCTATTTATAGGCGGGCCACAATGCCCCAAATTAACGTAATTAAATGTCAAAAGAAATAATCCAAACTCCAAATTTTTTACAAAGGGTCCTTCAACTAAAGTAAAAAAAAAACAACAAGGGAAAGAAATAAACAAAAGAAATAATAATGTGCCCGAAGCACATAACACCCATAGAGAGGAGAAGTGTGATAGCTTCTAAGACCTGCTTTTTATTAATTAATGCTCAGGAAAATATTTAGGGATGTAGAGAATTATGCATTTTCATAGATTTATCAGATCCTTTTTTCTAAACAAAACATAATATGAACGCAACAACACAACATAACCTGAAAGACTGTAAAGTCTCGGTGATGCTGGTCGTGCCAACCTCTAAACAGGCTTCAATCGGAGGCAATGGGACATACGCTCAGTTTGTCTGAAAGCTTTTTGAAACCAACCTGGAGTCCTTCCATCGACTAACACCAGAGCAATCTGTAGTTGGAGCGCTGATGTTCTAGGCAACATGGAGGCACTTCCTCCTGAACACATCCCAACACAAATGCAAGTCAAAAACCCACCTGTCGTCCTCCTAGGTTGGTGGAGTCTTTGGTTTTGAACGGGTTTTGTGTTTGGCCTTTTGAATCCTGATGGCGGGGCTTGTTGAACCTTTTTGGAACGGGTTGAAGGAGAAGATGGCAGATTCAGCTTCCATCTATCTATGATTCGGTCCTGGAACTCCTTCCAATTTATTTCTTGCTCTATCGTTATACTGCTTTCAGAAATGTGCAAATGCAGATATCTGGATGCTGGAACAAACTGTGGTCAAGACGCTTTGACGCTTTGATGCTCTTGTTGTTTATCTGCTCTGTTCTGTAGCTTCAAGCTAGATATCAGCTTGGCTTTATTGACTTTATGAGTTGGAAAAATTGTTTTAACACATTTTTAAGTGAGAAAGTCCAACTCCAGACATCCTCTGTTCATCAGTTCATCAGTATGATTGCACAAAAATATGCAGTTCTTGTTGGGAGCTCCAGACCTCCAGTATACCGCCTGTGTTCTGTCAGATCAGCATACCCACAGTCAATACGCATGTGCAAGACGCCAGATTTGCATACGTGTATGCTAGTCCCGCTTATCCCTTTAGTTTTTTACGAAAAAATTATTTAAGGTCAGGTCTCCATATGCTTCAAAAAACACCAAAAAGTAAGTAATTAAAAAGTTTTTTTGTACATGACTGAAGGTATACACACCCATGAGGTAGTTTAAAGCGTATTTTTCTTCAAAACTAAATGGATAAAGGGATTTCCTCCTGCCCCGTTCGTAGCGTCTGGAAGTGAATAGAAAGAGTTTTTAAAATTTGTGGTAAAAACTGCAAGAACCAGAATATACAATCCAAAATTTTTCATCAGCAGGTTTTAATATTTCTAGTTAGTTTGGGTATTTATAAACTGTTTCGCTATAATTTATAAAAAGTGTTTTAGTGCAGCAATAATGATCAAAGCTGCTCTCTGTTCCTGCTACATAACAATCCATTCTTCCTGCATTTTTTATAACCTTTGGAGTTTAATTCCATATTTTTCATATGCAGAATGTGTACAGAAGCGATGACAGCTTGCAGGTAGTGTTTGTCTCGCCCAAAAAGCTTCTCTGATTGGTTGATGCTCTGGCGTCCAGCGCCAAAAGTAAAATTTACTGAGCTATGCTCGGATGCTCCAATGCCAGAACGCCCGATACTAGCATGGACCCCTCGATGCCGAGGGGTCCATACTTAATTTGTTTGAGATTTTAAAAGTTTCCTATTAATTTATGGAAACTGTGTCCTTTATGTTTTTAATATTTTGTGATGTAGCGGACAAAGTGGTTCTGGGAAGACTGAAGCTACCAAGCAAATAGTTCATTACCTCAGCTTGATGTATCGAAACAGAAACGAGAGTCTAAGACAGGTAATAAAAAAGTGAAAAAAAAAAATACAAATGAAATATTCATTAGATTTTATTCAGATTGTGTTTCTTTTTTTTATTAGCCTATGGAAGTCTTTCCCATCCTTGAAAGTTTTGGGAATGCCAAGACTATTCTGAACAACAACTCAAGTCGCTTTGGCAAGTACCTTCACATCCACATACTAAAGTAAGTCCAGCAGTGATTGGTTGGTTCAGGAAGACCTCTCCATGATCTCTTTCCATGGACGGTGAAACTGATTGCAGCTTTTCTTTCATCGGGCCTTACTGCTGACAGTGGAGCTGTTGTAGGAACCTCACTGTCCAAATATCTCCTGGAGAAGTCCAGGATTGTCTTTCAGGTATGTTTGTTGAACGCCCAGTTTCTGTTAAAACAACCTTTAAAAGGCAAGAAAAGAGGTTTTATAATCTAAAGGGAAACAGAGACAGCATGTATATTCTAGATGTCCACTGTCTGTTAAACCTGTTAATCATCAAATCTCCTAATTCATGTGGATTACAAAGAACATCAGTAAAAGACATTCATCAACTGAAAAAGGCAAGATTTTTTTGTACAAATTCACAATTCAGTACAAAGACAATCATAAGTGTTTGATAAGAATCTAAGAATAAAATGGAGGGGAAAATGAAGCAGAATAACAGAAGGTAGTAAAACAAATGAAACAGTTGAATCACATCCTTAAACTAATAATAAACCAGTTAACAGTTTAACTCCATCAGTCGAAGGCTCTAAACTAATGGGTTTTAACTTTGACTTCTAAGAACTTTCAGCTCATTTCCAGTCTTCTGGGAGTTTGTTCCAGATCAGTGAGGCATAGATGCTGCTTCACCATGTTTGGTTCTAGTTCTGGGTGGACAGAGGAGGCTGGAACTAGAAAACCTCCCAGAGTGGTCTGAGAAGTTGAGCCAAGATCTGTTATGGATTGAGGTGCTGATCTATTGAGTGATTTCCAGACTAACAGAAGGATTTTATAATCTATTCTCTGAGCTACAGGAAGCCAGTGAAAGGACTTCAGAACTGGGCTGATGTGCTCTACTTTCTTAAGGCTAGTGAGAACGCAGGCAGCAGCGTTTTGGATCAGCTGCAGCTGTCTGATGGACTTTTAAGGGAAACCTATGAAGACACTGCTGCAGTGATCAATTCTGTTAAAGATAATTGGATGAATGCGTTTTTCTAGATCCTGCTTGGACATTAGTCCTTTAATCCAGGAGATGTTCTTCAGGTGATAAAAGGCTGACTTAGTAACTGCATTTATGAGTCTCTGAAGATTCAGGTCTGATTCCATCAGGGCACCAAGATTTCAGCCATAATCAGTGATTTCTGGCTGCAGTAGATGAAACTGTGAGCCAACTCTCTGCTCCTTTGGTCCAAGGATTATAACCTCAGTTTGGTTTTTATTTAGTTGTAGAAAATGATGAGGCATCCACAGATTGATCTGTTCTAGCATCTACACAATGCTCTGATGGGTTTATAGTCACCTAGTGACATTGGGATGTAAAGTTGTGTGCATAGTAATGGTAACTAATCTGTTTTTTTGCTATAATCTGAGCCAAGGGGAGCATGTAGGTGTTGAATAGGAGAGGCCCCAGAATGGAGCTTTGAGGAACATGTGTTCCTCAATTTCCTCATATTATCTGATTTAAAGTTCCCTACTGACACATAGGAGCCTCTGTCCTTCAGGTAGGATTTAACCCAGTCCAGTGCTGAACCAGAAAGGTAGACCCAGGTTTCCAGACGCTCTAATAAAATCAAATCAAACGCTGCACTGTGGTTTTTCCAGGGTCTGAGTTTATTCGGATATCATTGAACAGCTTAATCAGGCAGTCTCTGCATTGTGGTTGCTATGGAAACCTGACTGGCAGATATCAAAGCAGCTGGTCATTGATAAGAAGGCATTTAACTGTTGAGACAAATTTTTCAATGATCTTACTGATGAAGGGGAGCTTTGAGATGGGCCTGTAGTTCTGCAGGATTCATTTATTCCAGCTTCTGTTTTTCATCAATGGTTTGATTATTGCTGTTTTTAAGACTCTGGGGAAAACACCTGACATGAGGGATGAGTTTATGATTTGAAACAAATCCGACTCTAAAACAGGTCAAACCTTCTTAATAAAACTTGTGGGTAAAACATCAAGACAGCAGGAAGAGCTTAGGCGGGAGGCGGGGGCATTGTCAATGTCAAGAAAGATTCTCTTCAATCTTTTAGTTGTAAATTATACACTGCCTGGCCAAAACAAAGTCGCCACCAAAAAAAAAGGTCACTCACTCTAATACTTTGTTAGACCGCCTTTAGCTTTGATTACGGCACGCATTCGCTGTGGCATTGTTTCGATAAGCTTCTACAATGTCAAAAGATTTATTTCCATCCAGTGTTGCATTCATTTTTCACCAAGATCTTGCATTGATGATGGTAGAGTCTGACCGCTGCGCAAAGCCCTCTCTAGCACATCCCAAAGATTATCAATGGGATTGAGGTCTGGACTCTGTGGTGCCAATCCATGTGTGAAAATGATGTGTCATGCTCCCTGAATCAGTCTTTCACAATTTGAGCCCGATGAATCCTGGCATTGTCATCTTGGAATATGTCTGGACTATTCCCATCAGGGAAGAAAAAGTCCATTGATGGAATAACCTGGTCATTCAGTATATTCAGGTAGTCAGTTGACCTCATTCTTTGAGCTCATACTGTTGCTGAACCTAGACCTGACCAACTGCGGCAACCCCAGATCATAACACCGCCCCCACAGGCTTGTACAGTAGGCACTAGGCATGG
>NW_015151232.1:165828-176428 GCF_000732505.1 Cyprinodon variegatus | reverse complement strand
TGCCAATGAATTGACCCTTCTCAAACAGACTAACATCTTTTCCACGACCACGGGATGCGTCTTTCGACATGGTTGTTTAGGAAATGAGAAGCAAGTCATTGCACCAAATGGGGTCAAATAACTTGTTGCCAGCTGAAAGATAATCGCCCATGCAGTAATTATCCAATAGGAGGCTCGCACCTATTTGCTTAGTTGAATCCAGGTGGCGACTTTTTTTTTGGCCAGGCAGTGTATGTATGAAATGAACGAAATGGGACCATTATTATTATTCCAATTTTGCTCTCTGCTTAATTATTAATAAATCAATGTAAATTAAATTAAATTAAATTGAATAATGACTCTGTTTATTATCCAGGCCAGTAAGGAGAGGAACTACCATGTGTTCTATGAACTGCTGGAAGGTTTGAATGACTGGGACAAAGAGAAGCTCTTCCTGCAGGGAGCTGAGACCTATTACTACCTAAATCAAGTCAATAAAACCAGCAACATGCAAACTCTGTTATTTTTTTCTTCTAGCAGTTTTAATGTTTGTTGTTGTCATGTAGGGGGGTGCCTGCATTTTGAACGGGAAGCAAGAAAAACAGGACTTTCACATTTTGCTTCACTGTTTGGAGACTATTGGCCTGCATTCAGATCAAATCTCCCACATATGGGCCATCCTCTCCTCCATCCTGCAGCTCGGTAACATCTCTTTCAGCTCCTATGAGGTATTTGTCAATCAGGGAGGCAATCAGGAGACATAAGACATGCGTATCATACCTCTGTTGTTTCTGTTTTAGAGTGAGTCATTTGAAGTGGCTCGTATCTTCAGTGAGGCGGAGGCCAGAAGGGTTGGTTCCTTGTTGCAGATTTCCCCTGAGGCCCTTCAAACTGTAATTACCCACAAAGTCACAGTAGGTATCTTTTCGCTAATCTATTAGATCTACACTGATGAGCATCTGCAGAGATTTTTTTTTTTTGTGTTACAGGAGACCACCTTTGATCGGATCTACTGCCCCCTGTCTGTGGAAAGTGCCATAGAATCAAGGTAACAACAAAATATGAATCTTTCTCTAGGCAGACCCACAGCTTACCCTGGAGCCTCATAAACTTATGAGCCGTGCATAAGTACAATAAAAACTTTGAGGAGAAATGTTTCTTACACAACTAAGTATGTGGGGGGGGAAAAAAGGCATTGCATTAAAGCATGCAGCTAAACACGTGGCTCATTCAGTAACGAATTTGACCTTCATAAGTTACATAGCCGAGTTTATGAGAGGAGCATCAATACGGACCACACCAATGGCCTGCTGGAGGTCATTCTGTAGGGCTCTGGCAGTGCTCCTCCTGCTCCTCCTTGCACAAAGGAGCAGATACCGGTCCTGCTGATGGGTTGTAGACCTTCTACGGCCCTGTCCAGCTCTCCTGGAGTACCTGCCTGTCTCCTGGAATCTCCTCCATGCTCTTTAGATTGTGCTGGGAGACGCAGCAAACCTTCTGGCAATGGCACGTATTGATGTGCCATCCTGGAGGAGTTGGACTGCCTGTGCTACCTCTGTACGGTCCAGGTAGCGCCTCATGCTAACAGTAGTGACAGTGACCCTAGCCAAATGCAAAACAGGTGAAAAAGAGTCAGAAAAGGTGAGCAGGGGAAAAATGTCAGTGGCCTCCACCTGTAAAACCATTCCTGTTTTGATGGTCATTTCGTTGTTGCCCCTCTAGTGCACCTGTTGTTAATTTCATTAACACCAAAGCCGCTGAAACTGATTAACAACCCCCTCTGCTACTTACCTGACCAAATCATGACCCATAAGTTTAATTAACTTGATGCTATAGTCTGATTACGCAGTGTTCCTTTCATTTTTTGAGTAGTGTATATCAATATATTTCAAAATATTTTAAAAATTATAAAGTATGAATTTCATAATTTAATTTTTATTATTTTTTTTTTTATGTCTTAATTAAGGTCACTGGGCTAGTGGGGCAACACCCTAGCGCCCTCTACTGGCCAACCGCCACAGCCTAAAACCCACATAAATAAATCATAAGGGAAGAGAATATGATCAGGAAAAGAGAATTTAAAAGAATGATATTTGAAAAACCCAGAAATTAAAAAACTATAATAGAAAAAAATAAAATATGAATAAAAAAATATTGTTTGAAAAAATGTAATTTGAGAAAAAAGTAAAATTACTTTCAAAGCCTTTTTTAAGAAGTTTTTAAAAATCTTTATATCTAAATTGCATTTTTTCCTGAAATTCCCATTTACAGTGTTCCTTGTTTGGAACAGTAATGGAACAAATTTCCCTCCGTCTACCTGCATGTTTTCTGTTCCTCTATAGAAATGCGATTGCCAAAGCTTTGTACACAGTTCTGTTCGACTGGTTGTTGGAGCAAATTAATGACTGGCTGAGTCCGGCAGAGATGGACAGCACTGTTGGTGTCGTGGATATTTACGGCTTCGAGGTTCATTCATTTTCTGACTTTGGAAATATTTGCATCATTATGTATTAATCTGAAAATGGAAGTTGACTTTCAAGGTTTTGTTTCTTTTTGAAGGACCTGGAAGTGAACAGCTTCGAGCAGCTGTGTATTAACTTTGCCAACGAGCAGCTGCAGCATTTTCTCAACAAAACACTGATTTCCCAGGAGCAGGTAGGTGAAGTTTAAAACCAAAAGATCTAAATATGAACAAGTTAAGGGCGAAACACACCAGAACTGATTTGGAGTCTGTGGCAATAGGATTTGTTGAGGAGCAATGCAGACTGCTGATGATGCCACTCTGCTCCTTCTGACTGTCAGAACAAAACTCACTCACTTTAGACCGGGTGTATGGAGTTAATTTTGTTCCATTATTGTTGCAAGCAGAGAACATTTTCTGTAAATGAAAATTTTAAAAAATATGCAATACAGAAAAGGAACTTTGAAAAACGTATTAATCAAAAAAAGATTTTGAGAGTGTTTTTCTTTAATCTATCTATCTATCTATCTATCTATCTATCTATCTATCTATCTATCTATCTANTGAAAAAGAGTCAGAAAAGGTGAGCAGGGGAAAAATGTCAGTGGCCTCCACCTGTAAAACCATTCCTGTTTTGATGGTCATTTCGTTGTTGCCCCTCTAGTGCACCTGTTGTTAATTTCATTAACACCAAAGCCGCTGAAACTGATTAACAACCCCCTCTGCTACTTACCTGACCAAATCATGACCCATAAGTTTAATTAACTTGATGCTATAGTCTGATTACGCAGTGTTCCTTTCATTTTTTGAGTAGTGTATATCAATATATTTCAAAATATTTTAAAAATTATAAAGTATGAATTTCATAATTTAATTTTTATTATTTTTTTTTTTATGTCTTAATTAAGGTCACTGGGCTAGTGGGGCAACACCCTAGCGCCCTCTACTGGCCAACCGCCACAGCCTAAAACCCACATAAATAAATCATAAGGGAAGAGAATATGATCAGGAAAAGAGAATTTAAAAGAATGATATTTGAAAAACCCAGAAATTAAAAAACTATAATAGAAAAAAATAAAATATGAATAAAAAAATATTGTTTGAAAAAATGTAATTTGAGAAAAAAGTAAAATTACTTTCAAAGCCTTTTTTAAGAAGTTTTTAAAAATCTTTATATCTAAATTGCATTTTTTCCTGAAATTCCCATTTACAGTGTTCCTTGTTTGGAACAGTAATGGAACAAATTTCCCTCCGTCTACCTGCATGTTTTCTGTTCCTCTATAGAAATGCGATTGCCAAAGCTTTGTACACAGTTCTGTTCGACTGGTTGTTGGAGCAAATTAATGACTGGCTGAGTCCGGCAGAGATGGACAGCACTGTTGGTGTCGTGGATATTTACGGCTTCGAGGTTCATTCATTTTCTGACTTTGGAAATATTCTCATCATTATGTATTAATCTGAAAATGGAAGTTGACTTTCAAGGTTTTGTTTCTTTTTGAAGGACCTGGAAGTGAACAGCTTCGAGCAGCTGTGTATTAACTTTGCCAACGAGCAGCTGCAGCATTTTCTCAACAAAACACTGATTTCCCAGGAGCAGGTAGGTGAAGTTTAAAACCAAAAGATCTAAATATGAACAAGTTAAGGGCGAAACACACCAGAACTGATTTGGAGTCTGTGGCAATAGGATTTGTTGAGGAGCAATGCAGACTGCTGATGATGCCACTCTGCTCCTTCTGACTGTCAGAACAAAACTCACTCACTTTAGACCGGGTGTATGGAGTTAATTTTGTTCCATTATTGTTGCAAGCAGAGAACATTTTCTGTAAATGAAAATTTTAAAAAATATGCAATACAGAAAAGGAACTTTGAAAAACGTATTAATCAAAAAAAGATTTTGAGAGTGTTTTTCTTTAATCTATCTATCTATCTATCTATCTATCTATCTATCTATCTATCTATCTATCTATCTATCTATCTATCTATCTATCTATATAAAAATTTCAAATGTTATTAAAAAAAGGCGCCACACTCTCAAAATATTACATCCATGTCTTGATAACCTTTTTTTTTATTTCCATTTGCAACACCAAGTTGTTTTTAAATTAACATCTATAAAAGCTGTTGCTTTACAAAGTACAAAATATATTCATTTAGTCTTTTTTTCAAATTTCCATTTACAAAATCAAGTTTGTTTTTATTTCCATTTATAAAATGTTTTTGTCCATTACCTAAGGTAGTTTGCTTTTTTTAAATATTTATTTTCCAAACATTTTTTTCGAATGTTCTTTATATAACCTGATCTTTGCTTTATTAATGGAATAAGTCCAGATATTGATTAAAATGGTGAAACTGTGGCTTCTGTCGATCAATAATATCGTATTAATCTGCAAATGTTTATCACACAATGAGCAAACAAACAATAAAGCATTAAAATACAGCACATATTTATGTTTAGAAGCACAAACAGACATGATCTTATTTGAACTTCGAGTAACAAGGCGTCACCTGACTGTTTGATCACTGAGTCCAGTGATTGGTTCACAGAGCCTCATGCTGTTAGGAGGAAGCCATGTGTTTGGGCCTTTATCCTGCTGGTTTTCAGCCTTTTTGAACAACTTTTAAATATTCGGATGTGTCTTGCAGGAGGAGTACGACGCCGAGCAGATCCTTTGGCATCCAGTGCAGCTAAAGAACTTTCACTCCTGTCTGGATCTGATCTCCTCCAGACCAAACGGCATCCTCCGCATTTTAGACGATCAGACATGCCTCCCACAGGTGAACACATCCACAGACCGATTTATTCATCCAGAATGAGCCTTCAGAGAACAGAAGCTGTCTGCCAATCTTTCCTATTGGTAGAGTAGCAGGCAGTAGTCCAGTTGTAAGAAAAGAAGGGGGATGGTGGAATTTTTTAAAATTTTTTTTAAGCATACATAACCTAATTAATATAGTCTATTAAAGGAATAGTACACCCAAAACATGATTAGCCTTCATTTTCTACTCACCCCCATGCTGAACAACACTCTGGAGTACTTTTTTGATATCTCAAATGCATCTGGAGATCTGGGAGGCTTCTTGCTGTCTGCTGACATTCAAATAATGGAGGTCTATGGTGACCGAGGCAGAAAGGTCCATAAAAGTCCACAAAAAACGTGTCAATATTCCTCCATACTGCTCGTCCAAAGTAATCCAAGTGTCTTGAGTGGGTAGCGTCCAGAATTTACTCGAAACGAAGTCATTTAGAATGTTTTTAGAGCATAAACAGTAGTGTATAGGATTTCCTAAAAGCGCGCGCCTGCGAGTTCACGAGTCTACGGAAACCGCGGCAGACCAAACCAGATGAAAGTGCGCATTCAGCGTCTGCTCTGCCGATAATGCAAGCGTAGAAGAAGAAGTTCTGCTTTTCACCTGTTTTTCACGGCAGAAAATAAACAGGTGAAAAGCGGAACTTCTTCTTTCATTCTAAATGACTTTGTTTGTTTGAATGTCAGCAGATAGCAAGAAGCCTCCCACATCTCCAGATGCATTTGAGATATCAAAAAAGTACTCCAGAGTGTTGTTCAGCATGGGGGTGAGTAGAAAATGAAGGCTAATCATGTTTTGGGTGTACTATTCCTTTAATGTGGGGGTTTGGTGTGGGTGGGGGGTCAGGGGGATAAATCAGAATCAAAGTTAGAAACAAAGTCCAGTGGATTGTTTTTTACAGTTTTTGGAATTCATACGCAGTACGCTGTGCGTTAATGTAATGCAGGAAGGTCTGGAGATGCTACGTTAGTGTAGCTTTTAGGTTCTGAACGGAGGAGGGTGAAAGGCGGTGTCAGTGTTATGTGGGTCTCTGGGCCTTGTTGATCCGGCTGGTAGCGGATGGGAAAAACTGTTCTTGTAACCCGAGATTTTGGTCCTGATGGACCGCAGCCTCCTGCCAGAAGGAAGATCATATGTGACCTAAAATCCCCAAAGCACCAAAGAAAAAAAAACGTATGTGTGTACATATAAATATATGGTTTCAACTTCAATAAAAGCTGATGAATTGTTTGGGTTTACCAGGCGACTGACCACACCTTCCTTCAGAAATGCCACTACCACCATGCCAGCAACCCCTTCTACTCCAAGCCCAAGAGCCCGATGCCCGTCTTCACGATTTATCACTACGCTGGAGCTGTCACCTATGAGGTACTGATTCCTCTACGCCTGATTTTAAGCTACTAAGCTACTAGAAATAAAATAAAACTGCTTCCATCTTCTTTTTTTCAGGTTCATAATTTCCTCAATAAGAATCAAGACCAGTTCAGGACAGAAATCGTGGAACTTTTTGCTAGAAGCAGGACAAAGGTGAACGACTGACACATTCAACTCTGCATAAAGCAATTCTGGTTTTAACTGTATAAAGGCTTAAACAATGAAAAAAAAGACATAATATCATACAGGCTTTACTGGGATGACGGAATGACAGAGACATATAAGACCAACAAGCACCTACAGTTTAAGATATCAAAAAACCTCTGCACAAAAAAGCACATATAAACACGAGACAAACATTTCAGTGGAGGATCACATGAGAGGCTGGAGACACATGAAAGTAAACCTGTCATTTGAGCATTTGTTGTGTGCTTGTATGATGAGTGCGTTCAATTTGTCCGTGAACGCTGCCCAAAGGGTCATCATCGTTGATAAGATGGAAGTTTATCAACCGGCACTACAGTTCTAAACAATTCCACAAATGTGGGGAGCAATTCTTGGCCCTTCCGTCATAACATCCAGGAGAGGTTTAAAAAGGGGGAGGCTGATTCTAAAACAACACTTACTGTTTTGAGAGCAGGCTGCACAGGAAGTTGCCGTCAGTCTTGAGCCTTTTCTTGCTGGCTCTACATAGTGAATTCAATATTCCAAATTTGTTGGGCTTTTCCACCTTGAAGCAAGCGTGCACATCCAAGATATTATCCCATCTCACCTTTAAGTTAAAAAAAAGGCAGCTAGCTTGCATTCAATCGCACCCAGCATGCAGCTCAGCTCACGGTCCTGCTCATTCACAGCCTTTGTGAGCGCATCAATTGCGGCCAGCAGCCTGATCTATGTCCAAATTACTGCTGACATCCTCATACATCAGGTATCCTGCATCCAAACATGAGAAATCTGAGTATCATAAATCAGAAAATCCACACACCTTCGATATCCTCCACTGACAACATTGTAAAACACCATCCTCCAAGCCTTCCAGGAGTCCATGGTGTGTCCCACAAAGGACAGGATGGTTCCCCTTTTTCCTGTCTTGCAGTTGAATAAATTTGATCAAATGCATTGAGAGACCAGCTGACCAGATCCATTGTTTGAGTTCGGGTGATATGAAGTGAGAGCTCAGAAAAGAAAAGACACAGCAAAGCAGGGACAGGCAGGGAGGTGCAGGAGCAGCAGGAAAATGCGACCGCCTCCTTCCAGAGCCAGAACAATAAGTTCCTTTATCTAATTCCATTAGCAGTATAAAAACGGCTATGATGTTAGTTATAGATGATGTTTCAGATTCCCACTGCATTTCAAACAGTGGTGTGAGTTATTTTTTCTGTGTTCATGCAGATGATTTCTGGGCTCTTCCAGAAGCTTCAGGACAGCTACGTCCAGCAGAGGGAACTGGGTTTGAAGGGGAAACGTCTTCGCCAGCTGCCCCCGACCACAGCTTCACACTTCCTCCAGTCCCTGAGCGAACTCACCACCTGCATGGAAAGGTTCATTTCACGTAGAGTCCCTTAGTTTATGTTCTCTTAATCAAACATAAAATGATACTAATCTGAGGGTAAAATACAGAGAAAGAAAGGAGAAAGAATAGCAATTTATTGAGTTTCATTTAGGAGCCGGATTCAGATGGAGACCCATGAAAACCAACTCAGCTGGTTCCAAACCTGCTATGATGAGTGTTGGAACGTTCATTTAAAAAGCAAACAGTCAAGGCTACGTAACCATGAACCTACTTTCTATGATCTGAAATACTGATGATTTCAGAAGATTTTCCTTTTATTCTAACTTTAAATTGACTTTAATCTGAGTTCAGTTATCAAATAAAATATTTTTTATATGAAGTAACTGAAGAAATGGACAAAAAATTTGAAAACATTGTAGACTGGGACTATTGAGTGAAGAAGCCATCAGTTATATTATATTGGAAACTGGTTTCATTTGGTTTAATAAATATCAGAAAATATAATAAAAGAAAAATAAAGTTAATTACAGGTTTTAAAACATATTCATGAATATTAACAGCTTTATACATGATATAAAAGAGGTACAACAATGAAAAATAGTGCTTTTCAAGCTATGGAATATTATTCCATCCATCCAGCTTGTGTTGTTTCCATGAAGACTCTTCCTGCCCACTACCAGCCACCACAGAAGAAGAATTATCAATCTGTTTTGTTTAATATTCAACTCAATGATGATTATAAAGTTAATGTGTGTACATATCAAACATTGAGGAAATGAGATGCTTCACTTGTTTACTACAAACTGTCATGCAACGGTGGTGGAAAATTACTGATGTGCAAGGCTAAATCACAGTTATCAGAAGAGCACTCTGTTCTGTGATTCAATCAGAGGAGCATTCTGTCCTGTGACTTGAATAATTTCCTTATCAGAAGAACACTCTGTTTTGTAACCCACCCCATGTGTTATGAACTGCTAATATAAAGGCTCTGCAGAGGAAGTCCTTGAGAGAGTTAGAGAGTTGGGTGTAGCTCTCTCCTTCTGCAGAAGCTACTAAAAATCACTTTTCTGTGTGGACTCAGTTCCTCTTTTACGAACCTACATTTTTGAACCTAATAACTCTATAGCATCGGTGCTGATTGCCCATAAAACATCAACGAGTGACAGACAGACATACAGTACAAAAAAGTGTAAATCCTAATAAGTCATTTTTT
This sequence comes from Cyprinodon variegatus, assembly GCF_000732505.1. Classification (NCBI taxonomy): domain Eukaryota; kingdom Metazoa; phylum Chordata; class Actinopteri; order Cyprinodontiformes; family Cyprinodontidae; genus Cyprinodon; species Cyprinodon variegatus. The sequence goes on along the minus strand of NW_015151232.1, from coordinate 167,083 downwards.
CTTGAATTCAAAAGGTAAATTAAATATTTTTGCCAATGGAACAAGATAATTTACATTTAAAATAAAGAAACAAATAATTGCTTTGTCTTACTTCAAGTGCTTAGTAACTAATTATCTATTTTAAGAGTGAAAATATTAATTCCATTACCAAATAATCTTTTTTACCTGCTCAAATTAAGGATACATACATTTAATCTAAGACATTTTTACTTATTTCTAGATCGTTTTTGCAGTGTACATAGATAGATAGATAGATAGATAGATAGATAGATAGATAGATAGATAGATAGATAGATAGATAGATAGATAGATAGATAGATAGATGTAGAAAATGACAGATTTGTGCTTATAAGTATCTTGTGACCGCCACCAAATGTGACCAAATTCTAAATGGATACAGATAATATTTACATTTTATTTAATAAATCTTGCAGATCAATCAGATAATTCTGTATTTTTCTGATTAAACAGATTTTATCCTGGAATTATTGGACAGACTGACTAATCAAAGTTTTCCTCTTAACCTTCTTAGGTGTAAAACAACCATCATCCGCTGCCTGAAGCCAAATTATGTGAAGGTAAAAAAATACTATAAAAAAAACAACCTTTCTTTACTTCTAGGGTCAATATGTGCAGGATAACAATACACTGAAAAAAACAATACCGTTTTTGGCATTTATTTATTCATATTTAGTTACTTTAACACAATTGTTTTATGTTAGCAGGATAGGACATAAAACAATTTTGTTAAAGTAACTAAATATGATTAAGCAAATAATAACTGAGGAACTTCCTGGCTTGACTTGATTTTACAATTGTGTAACTGTCTTGGGAAACAGACATCAAAGCGATGTTGATTTATCTCTGTTTCTTACAGATAACAGAATGTGCTAGAAACATCTGTTGCTTAAATATGCATGTTTATTATATCTAATTTATAATCTTCACATATTAGTCTACAGAAAGTCCATGCATGCAGAGCAAAGATATAGAATCCATCTGATTTAATAACTAAATAAATGGAAACTTTGCCTTTTATTACATCTAACTTTTATTTTTTACAGCTTCCTGGGATCTTTGATGTTGATTATGTGTCTGTTCAGCTAAAGTACTCAGGCGTACTGGAAACAATCCAAATACGGAAAGAAGGTTTTCCGATCAGGATTCAGTACTCATCCTTCGTTGAGAGGTGCTCACACACACTAGCACGTTTGGTTAATACAACTATTCCTTATTTCTACACATTAATTATGTT
>NW_015151232.1:158194-165259 GCF_000732505.1 Cyprinodon variegatus | reverse complement strand
CTATTAACATTTCTCTATCTGTAGAATGGGTCTGTTTTATATTTGTCTTCTCAATTCAGAGGACCCCCTGCCTGTCTTTGCCTAGGACCCCAGATTTCCTAAATCCGGCCCTGCTGCTTTTTATAGGCCAGGAGTTGGCCACCTAAAAATGTTCATTGGACTAAAAAAACAAAAAGTTGTATAATAGCCCTCTATCAAAACAACTAATTAGGCTTAAATACATCATAGTCATTCATAATTAAATGTTTATTTTCCCTGCAACGCAAATGAAACCATGTGACTAACCTTCTGCACGATATTAGCTAATTTAAGTTTAACTTAATTTATAGTGTTAATGTATTATGATTTCTTTCATCATTGGAAATATAGAAATACAATATCGAAACCAAATTTTTTGTTATGTTTCCTTTGAGGATTAAAAAAAAAAAATTTGCTTGAGGACTGCGGTGATTTCAAACCTCATTGTGGAAATAAAATGCAGTCCTCTTCAAACCACAGTATAATACAATCCTCCTTTCCCTTCCTTATCAGGGTAAAAGTGCAATAAAATGCTGCCTGCAACAGCACCCTTTTGATACGCTAAGTATTGGGCTATGGAAACTAAAATAAGATTACATGGGCTGTAAATGTATTAGCCCACTATAAAAAAGACTACAGGGGCTTAAATATATAATAAGCATTCATGATTAAATGTTTATCCTGGAGCAAAGTCACATAATGTGACTCTGCTGTACCATATTTGGTGCTTTAAGTTTAAATTCCATTACAATATTAATCTTCTATTTTTTGTTGCATTGATGAAATTATAGAAATGCAATAAGGAAATCAGTTTTTGCTGTTATTTTTATTTTGAGGATTAGGGGCAAAAATGGAAGACAGTTCCCTGCATCAGAGCGCTACCTGTTGGATCTATGAACAGTTTTCTATGTTTGCAGCCAAACTAGCAGCAGTAGTGGAGTTTGGAGATGCAACCTACTTCTTAAATCTATCTTTGCTCTCCTCTAATTTATCCAGAAGTTCTGCATTCACACTTTTTCTCTCCCTCCAAGCTTGGTGGTGGGCTGCAGATTTAGTCTTCCCTGGAAATGCCTTTCCTAAATATGCATTTGATTATTTGACAGCTTCTCATTATGTTTGTTTGACCTGCTGCACACCTTATTAAAATAAACATTTTCATACATTTTTTGAAAAAGCCCCAGTGAGCCAAAATGGGGGTATTAAAGAGCCACATGCGGCTCTGGAGCCGCGGGTTAGTGACCCCTGGTCTATTCTAACACCAATACCCCAAACATAATTTCCTATTATATTACTTGCCATAATTGTCTATTCCTAAACCCAAGGTCAGCGGACTTCTTGCCAAATCCCATCACTATGATAGTTTTCTCCTAATACTAATATTTGTAAAACTTTTGCTTTACCCTAACATTATTCTCATATTTTTTTGACAAATATCAAAGCCTTAAATCTAAGCTATTAGTCTTAATATGCCCCACAAAGATAAATCAATCCAATCTAGGAGCTTATCTTACAATTGAAGCCTTTGGTTAAACAGAACCTATAAACAAAGCAGTTATCTGCTTTCCAAACACCTTTTTAATTTTAATGTAAAGGTAAATTCCACTCCATGACTGTGTGTTGGCCCGTGCATTGGCTTTGGCTTAGGCATTTGACTGGGTGGGGAGAGTTATCGAGAGATTGTTCTTCACCTAACCATTATGGGTTCATACCAGTGGCGGCTGGCCAATAGAGGGCGCCCCACCTACCCAATAACCTTGATTAAGATATATATATAAAAAAAAAAAAAATTAAAATCAAATTATAAAATAAAAATTTTTCAAAATATATTGATATATATTTTTTAGATGTGCAAGATGAATATTTTATCCTGAATGACGAGTAAAGCTGTTTAGTTTTTTCCTCGGTTTGGTGATGCATTTCTGCCCTAGGGCGCACAAAAGTTTGCTCGTTGACTCCCGTTAAAAGTGGTACTTGTGCAGTAGGTCCTCTGCAATACAGAAGTATAGGAGAGCTTAGGGTTTAGGATAGCTGCACCCAGAGGGAACAGGATCTGTTGTCACAGTTCTTGTGAGGGTGAATGACAGTCCGAGTCACAGAGGAGGTTAAATCGTTTGTACCTGATCAGCTGAACATCAAAATTGGCTAGGCTAACTGCATGCAGCAAGGCTAAGGCTTTATCCTGCTTTCCCTCTATCAAACGTCAGGATCTGATAAAGCATGGATAAAGACAGCTCGGACTGATTTAAAGCACTTTTTAGAAAAGGCAAAGAAGAATAAACAATCTGGGATTGACATGGAAAATAAAAGAATATAGTTTACTTTTTCTGGATGTTTGTTCATTTGCATAGTTGCTCTTAAATAAACACATTCTCAGAAAATAAATAGTTTTTAAACTAAAAAATATAAAAAACTCATAGAAAACACAGATTTACCTTCACAAAGCCTCAGAAGGACAAGATTTATGAACAAAAAGTAAACCTGTACATGAAATTATGTTTTGTTTTTATAAAGTGTAGATAATGTTTTGTTGTTCGCATTCATGTATATATACTGGCATGATAACTTAGTATACATTTGATTGGTTCTTGGTATGCATCTATTTTGTATTTGTAGCCCCCCTGGAGAAAACTCCACCAGCCGCCACTGGTTTGCATATTTTTTGGAAGCCAACATTTATCTGCCTTATTTAAAGCTGACTTCTATTTTTCTTTTTGTTGATCGGTGTGCTACCATCATGCCAAGATTTAAAAAGGTTCTCTTGACTTCAGAGACCTATTCTGTTTTATTTTTAGTGATGCGTTGATGCCATTTTTTGGCCCCGATACCGATACACGATACCTGGCTGTGCAGTATCGGCCGATACTGATACCATCTGTTTGAAATTGATGTGTGTGTGTATATGAAGAACTGCATAATACTGTGATGTAAAATAATTGCCATCATAGCTTTGTCAAGCTGCTGCCTCTCTTTGTAAAGCAGGAAAAAGACTAATACAAAGTGAATCCAGTAGAACTTTTTATTGCCTACCTGGAATGGGTGACAATAGTTGAAGAAACTTTTTGCTCTCAAAATGGTATCGGTTTCCTATTTGTTGGTACTCACTGATACTGATACCACCATTTTAGTACTGGATCAGGCCCCGTCCGATACTGGTTTCAGTATCGGTGCAACACTACTTATTTTGCAATGTATTTCTCTTATTCTACCTATGAATTTCCATTACCACTGCAGAGGAGTACTGGCTAGGGTGAAAGCCTGCTATAAGAGGTTTGATGGATTCTTGAAGAATTAACTCGAGTAAAATCCTTGTCAGTGTTCATATAAATAAACTGGTTTGATAACTCAGAATACATTTGATCCCCTCCCCAGAGAAAACCCCACCAGCCGCCACTGGTTGATACCTAACCCCAACCTAAATTCAATTCACATCTTAGTCATGTGGAGTAAAAAATTTTGAGGTATGTCTGTTCTTAGCCTCACAGGCTTCAAATAAAGGTCATGAGAGATAAGAATGGGTTCCATAGCCTCCTTCATGGCATGAAGGGGAGGACTGCTGTTTAGAGGAGATCCGTCTGACCAGTGAAAGATATGTTAACCTGACAGCAAACGGCCTTGATGAACTCAAGTTGGTTTTCCTCCAAATTTTCAAGTGTGAGAAAGTTCTTTATGCAGGGGGTGGGCTGGTTCCCCTGGGGGGAGTGAGTGTGTTGGTATAAATGTTTGTATTGAGTTTGCCTCAGTCATAGAGCCCTATCTCTCCGTCTGAGGACGTTTAATAAATTTAAACCTTTTTTCTTGCAAGAAATGCCTCCATCTCAGCTTCCTAACTCCACACCCCTAAACATCACCCTTGACCCTAAAGCCGCAATTGCCCACAGGCATTAGAAAATTGGTCCCCACTCTAATGCAAAAGAAGAGAAGACCAGTCAAAAAGTGCCGACCTATAAATCCCACAGTGTTGCATATTCCTGGGAAATATCCCCCCAAGGTACCAAAACCAGTCTACACACACACACCAACCACCAGCAAACATATTGGACTGAATTATCTCTATAAAGTACCCTGAGCTAAAATTTGCCAGTCAGAAGCTAAAGATTTGCCAGTCAGAAACTAAAGTTTCTCCAAACTGATATTTTATTGTCTGTTTTCATTTTTTGATCGTCTTCTTGAAGCTTTCGTGAAACGACTTTGGTATCCCTGAATTCTTAGATACCAAGCAGACATTTCAGCTACTTCTATGAGCTAAGTACGCTTTCCATGCTGTTCTGCGATAGATATGGGTTTCTACTGAACCAGCAGTACAGCCACCTGGCAGAGATCGAGCTGACGGCGACTCTGCTGAACATGGTGGAAGCTGAGGAGGGACAGTACCAGCTGGGACGCACCAAGGTCATTAAAAGCTCATCCTTTCCACTCTTCCCTTACGTTTGTCCAAACTAGTCAGAATTACCACCAGTATCTGGGCAACTTGAGTTTGTCTGCTAAACCAAGCCCTAGAAACGTAGGCCTTATTTTTCACAATTGACATTTTCCTTAGAGGACCACTTAAAGCTGCTGACAAGGAACCATTTTTACCAACTGAGGAAAATCTCTAAACTTAGAACAACTGTGTCCAGAGATGATCTTGAAATTATTATCTATGCCTTTGGTTCTTCCTGTTTAGACTACTGAGACAGTACTCTCGGGTCTAAACAAAAAGGACTTGTTACAGACTTGTTGTGTCATTATACCCCCTCTGGGAGGCTGAGGTCTCAGGACCTGAACCCGCTCATGGAGATCGCTCCTTTAAGGTGGACCCTCCAGCGCTCTGGAACGATCTCCCGCTTTCTTTGCGCTTACTTGATTCTGTTTATGCTTTTAAGAGTGAAATGAGAAGCTATTTGTTTAAGAAAGCATTTTAATTCCAGTAGATTAAGGGTTGTTTTATTACCATGTCTTTTGTGAATGTAAATGTATTTTAGTTGTGTTTTAATTTTGTGAAGCACTTTGTGACCTCTATGTCTGTGAAAGGTGCTATATAAATAAACATTACTTACTTACTGCTTACTTACTTCTTACTAATTATTCAATTAGGATCCATTCTAGTTCTGATTTTTGTCAGATTAATAGGATTTTTTAAAGCAAAACAACCTTTAAGCAGGTATGAAACATGCTGTCATTAAGCCCTCAGGTTTACTTTACACTGTTTTTAAAGTGTCTGATACCATATTCTCGTCTTAAATGGGATGTTTTCTTTAGCTGGAACTGAAAGGCGCAAAACCATTAATCTAAATATAGTTTATCACTAAATGCTAAGTTATTAACTTAAATCACAAAGTGATTAATTTCAGTAATTTGTGTTACTAAAATATATTCATGTGTCAATAATTTTCTAAAGTATTGAATGGGTTCTAGGTGTTCCTAAAGGAGTCTCTGTACCAGAAGTTGGAGGAGAAATGGAGCAGCACCCAGACATGGGCAGCCGTCACAATCCAGAGGAACATCAGGGGCTTCCTCTGCAGAAGGAATTTCAAGTTTTTCAAACAAAAAGCGATAGTTCTTCAGAGTCACATCCGTGGACATCAGGCCAGGTATGAAAACGGCTTCAATAAGTAAAACATCTCAATCAAAGCAAACCTGCTTATCGTTATTCAAATATTGTTTCCTGGATTTGAAAAACTGTTATTTTGTGAAAAGTAAAAATAAGCATTATAAAGAAATTATTTGAATGCAATCAATATTCACCTGCATGATCCTTCAACAACATTTAGGATTAAAAATGTTTATAGTTTAATTGGATTTATAGATCATCAAAAATGGGTCAGTAAACAACTGATAAATCATTTGATTTAGGGTCACAATCCACAGCATGCCTGTTTCCATTCACATTATTCAACTGAAACAGCAGCACCTTGTTTTCTTAAAAAAGTCAAAGGATCTTTTAAAGCTTGTCCTCTTGTTGCTGTTTTTCCTGATTAATCGCTAAATATTCTCTCAATTAAAAAAATATTATTTTCCAAGCAAGCAATCCTTTGGATAAAGTCAGATCTCCAAAATGGAATCCATTGTGTGTCTGTTAGCAGTATTGAATCCCCATTTCTTGATTGTTAAGTTGGAGTACCCCACGGCTTCATACTCAAACCTATTCATTATATATTATTGATTTATCAAATATTTGCAAAGACCTTGACATCAAGGTATGTGCAGATGATCCTGTTGTTTTTATAAACTGTAAGTCTGACATCAAAGTCTCAAAAAACCTAACATAAGAGTCACATGTGTCAATGAGTGGCTTTTTAAGTTATGTCTTTTGCTAATTGCTGATTCTATACACTGATTGCATTCTATTCAAATTCTTACAAACCACATCGTCTTCCCTTCCGGGGGCGAGTTTCCTCTGGACTGACGTGTTTTTATTGGTCCTCTTTGATGTTAGTAACAACATTGTTATTGGTCAATGTACAGTTCAAGACCAAAGGTTTGTATTTGGCTTGAAGTAAAGAAAATGTGATCTGTAAAACACAATTTGAAAAGGTTGCAATTTGTAAAGCTCAATCTGAAAACTAGAAAATCCTAAAAATATATATAAAAAATGACTGTCACGATTTGTGGATTGAGGACCCAAAAGCAGAGGCAGGCAGAGGTGAATTTATAGTTGATTTAATGAAGAGGTACTGAAAAAACAAAGTCCAAACAAACAGGCAACCAGGAGTCCAAAATTCAAAGCATGAAAAATAAGTAAAAACAAACCAGAAACCATGGAGTCATCAGGGGAATTATGGTAACCAGGAGGAAGACTCAGAGAGACGAGTTGGAGGAAGATTGATGAAGTAAGAAGAGGACCCAGCAAAGAGGAACTGAAGAGAGAGGGCTTTTAAAGGAGACTGAGACAAAGAGCAGATTGGAAACAGGTGAGCACAGAGCAGAAACAAAACAGGAGCTAGGGAAAAAGGAGAACACAAGAGGGCAGCAGAGGGCAACAAATGGAAAAACCTGGAAGACTGGAAATAACTAAAAAACACAACAAAATAATAATTAAACCACTAAGACTATAAAACATGGAGCAAA
>NW_015151232.1:152914-156094 GCF_000732505.1 Cyprinodon variegatus | reverse complement strand
TTTTTTTGCCAGTTTGGAAAAGTCTCTTCAAAATGTAGCTTCCTTGTTCCTGACAAAAACATGACATTTAATGGTGTGACATTTATGATAGATCACCAGAGGGGCCCCTAGAGGGGCCACCAGGGGGCGATGGGGGGCCTCAGAAAACTGGTTTCAGTTTGAGCGTAAACACAGAAAAATATTAGCTAATATTTTTTGTCATCATTATTAAACATTATTTATTAAGAAACAATGATAAAATGTTACTTGTGATGATATACAATGCTAAGAGATTTAAAAGTGAAATGGAGTCCCTGTATAACAGCTAAGAAAGGATTATTCTCTTTGAAATGCTTTCTGTAGCCTGCTTCTGTGAGTCTGGCTTTTAACTTGAAATGTGACAGAGATAAATTACTGAAAGACATTAAAAGTTATAGCTACAACTTTTTAAAACAGTGATCTTTTTCAAAATTAAAACATTTACTGAATGAAGAGCAGCGCAGAATCACTGAAAAGAAATCACAAATTATTTTAATTACTTTTTAAGGGTCCAAATACAAATATAAAACTATTAACTTGTAGTTAAGCTGTTGACATCAGCAGGTAAAAATTCTGCTCCATTAAAAGAAGCAAAATGAGCGCTGGGACTGGTCCAACTGTTGGTGATGACTTAAAGAAGCTGCTTTTCTTCTGAACCACTAAATAAAATGTCTGTTAATGCTAAGATAAGGTTAGCATAACTGGCTGGCAAACAGAACAGAATGAGAGCTGGTGAGGATAAAAGTCCTGGCCTCGGTCCGTGTGGTCTTGACTTCAACTCTACTTTGTAATTTATCTTTATTGTGTCTATACTTTTTTTCCATTAGTTTTAGAGGTGTGGCACCATAGCGCCCCCTATTGATAAGCAGCCACTGGTGTTACTTGTCCTCCAGGTGGTAAAATCAGTTTAAAGATTTTGGTTGAACAGAAAGTTAAATCCAGCCCTGCTGCTCCGTTCCAAAGTTGAAGTTGGGAGGAGCTGCTTTAGTTAATAGTGCTGCTTGACAGAGTCATGCCTCGGTTATTCATTAAAACTATTAATTATATAAAATAATGCTGACAGGTGGTTCCTCTGCTTTCTGATGTTTAGGTTTTATTATTCTGATCAGTCCAGTTAATACTTGAACAGCAGAAACAGCCCTGGTTGCTGGGAGCAGAGGTTGATTGTCCTTAAATGATACAGTGTATCATGAATGAATTAATTAATTTATTAATTAATGCATCTGGTGCAGCTTCAGGCTTCTGATGCTGGAATCTAGTTTTGTGTTTAACCTGCTGCTTGAAATCTGCAGAGGCAGGGAAAGTGCTGGACTCTTGGTGTTAAATGTTTTCCCTACATTTTCCCTACATTTGTTCAGCATTTTTATTAGTGCCACTATCATTTTAAAGGTATTAATAAGACCTTCTAAAGGTCAACCAGCCCCCCCACCTTTTTAAAATCTATCAAACAGAGGTATTAATCAATTTAGCTACATGTGCTGCTTTTGTTTTTAAGTTGTCAATGTTTTAATTTGTTAACCATATAGATCAAAAAGGATGCCAAGCATTTGGGCCTCATTAATAAATGTCAAAGACATTAATAGAAGCATTCAGAGGTCACCAAAAGTCAAAAATTGTCTTAAAAAAAGACATTGACAAAACTTTAGTTTACCCCTTTACCCCTTAATAACAGAGCGTACTGGCGTTAGAAGCTGGAGAAGGCTGGACCTGTTTGAATCCACAGCAAAAACTCTTTCAGTCTCCTTATTTTCATGGACCTTGAAGGATCCAGCCCAGATAGACCGGGTCCTTGGAGGATGCAGCCTCTGAAATCGAACACACCCTTTGTTTTACTCAGTCCAAAATGGCAAACATTTATATAGCTAAGTTAAAACGAATAAAAAAAACTGCACTTTCAGTCCAAAGATTAAGCGATTAAAAAAAGAAGACCAATGATGGAGATAAAAGATGCGTACTGTACAGCTGACACAAGGTGAGGAATTAAAGCAAATTTCCTGGACGGCTTCTGAGCTTTTTGGCCCAGAAGGTCCTGCTACTGACTGTTCCTGTTGAAAAAGTTACTCAAGTGCTCAATGTAGTGGCCACAACAGCGTCAGTGGAAAGGTCAATCTCTGTGTTAGAAAAGACTGGAAATATTCACTCAGTTCTACCCATAAACTTTACTCCTACTAGCAGGATTAAACACTTCAACTGGCGTGCTATAAAGATCAAATCCTTGGAAATCTCCTCACACACGATCTGAAGACCAAGACCAGTGGTGGACCAAGTACTAAACAGTAATTTAAAAGCTATTCAGTCAATAATCTACATAAGTTAAAGTATTGAAGTACTCAGAACATTTCTGTATAATTTTCAGAATAATTGTAAAGAACCTGTAACTTTCAGAAACCACCTGTTTTATTGATGTGTAGAACCACCTGCTACAGATTCTACACTATCTGGAAAGAACTTCAGCCTTTAAAAATATATAAAAAAAAAATCAAAAGGACAGTTATTCTGCTTATTAGTCCTTATTTAAAAAAACAACATATGGAAAACAGGAGGGTCTTGATTCTCTTCACACTTTCACTATGGAACAGAGGTTTAAGGTTGAACCTATTACCATAAAGAAACTAAACCTCTGCTTTGAGACTCATCCTACTGAACAACTTGGCCACATGGCAACAACTAACACTCACATGTGTGGAACGTCATTAAATCTGTAAAACAGGTTTGTCCAAACTCAGTCCTAAGGGCTGCTGTCTGCCATGATGAATAAAAAACAGCAACAGCGGATTATAAAGCTAAGCTGAACTAAAAGGAACAAGAAAGTAGCAGCGTCCTGGAAATGGAGGGAAAGTTATAAGTACCCCCCCAAGAAATTACTCAATTAAAGATACTCAAAAAAGTACTTGAGTACAGTAATCAAGTAAATGTAATTTGATTCGTTCCACTACTGCGCAGAACGCACAATGAGGCCAAAACTCGGGCCAATCCAAAAAATTCTGGAGAATTAGCCTGAAAAGTAGAGCTGCGCCAATGCCATTGGCTGGCCCTGATACCGATACCTGGCTGTGCAGTATTGGCCGATACCATACCGATGCCATCTGTTTGAACTTGATGTGTGTGTGTATATGAAGAACTGCATACTACTTGGATGTAAAATAATTGCCATCATGGCTT
>NW_015151232.1:141380-151474 GCF_000732505.1 Cyprinodon variegatus | reverse complement strand
CCCAATTCTTGGTAAATTGGGATGTAAGACAACATTTGTCAGCATGTTGATGAATTGTTTCTTACATTTCATGTTATTGTGCACTGCGGGTTTCAGAATTTCTTCCTTCCACTAACTTTTATTTACACCGCTTGCAACTCATAGTCCTCAAAAAAATGGTGTTAATTTGTTTCCTTTAAACTGGTTAAATGTGTGCAAACAAGGTTGTCTGTGTGGTGTGTCTGTGACGGACCAGCATCCTGTCCAGACTGTGCGCCTCACCCAGTGACCGCTGGAAACCAGCCCAACCGCAGCCCTACAAGAATAATTATTACAGACAATGGATCAATAGTTTTCAGCTGGACATGATTTCTTTTTTTTTAGATTTAGTCGGTTTCACAAATTTTCTTGACAAAGTTCTGTTTCAAATAAATTAACCCCTTAAGCCATGAGGGTCTTAGGAGCAAATTCCACCTGAAATTACATCTGTGAATTAAAGCAAGCACAGCTCTCAAACTATAAATTGGAAATGCAATTGTTTGTATTTGTGTGACAGAAAGGCATTGAGGAATATTTTTCAGATGTAACCATTATTTTAAATGTCATCATGTCTTTTTTATAGGGGATTAAACAAAAAATATTTTGCCTCGCCAATTTTTTTTTTTTAATAAACTCTGCAAAACACCATAAAAGCCCATTAGAAACTCTGGATGAACCTCAAACTTCATAGATCCACATCTGGACTATAACTCAAGCACATTTGGACTGAATAAGTTGAAGCATGTTTGTTCTACAAAGGTTTTAGTGAGCAGTGAGCTAGGAGGAAATGGGATTTTGGCACAATTCCAAAAGTGCAAAAAATGTATTTTTCTACTCATAAAAGAGAATCTGGCCAGATAAATATTCTGATTTACATTACTGGAGACCTTCTGCATAAGAAAAAAAAACTAGAAATAAGTAAAAATTTCTCAAATGAATTGTATTTACCCTTAATTTGAGTAGGTAAATAAGATGATCTGCCAATGGAATTAGCATTTCTACTCTTGTTATTTATTTATTTATTAATATTTTTTAATTATTAAATAAATAAAACAAAATATTTAGATAAAATGCACTTCAAATAAGACAATGATATTGTGTTTTCTTATTTAAAATGGCAATTGTCTTGCTCCATTGGCAAAACGTCTCTTTAACCTTCTCAAATCGAGAACAAATGCACTTATTTTAAGAATAATTGACATAGCTAGATTTGAATTTTTTTCCAGTGTTTGCTCCTAAGTTCACCTCCATTAAGGGGGAATATATTGATTCCTGGAACATATAAGGGTGTGTTAAACACATGCATTAAAGCTTTGTTAAGAATTTCCTTAATAAAATGTAATCTATTTTCTCCAGCTCTTATCTTATATTAATCATGTTCCTTGCTCATGCACACACACCCTTCCTACACACTCAGCGTCACTCTCATCTTGGACTTTAACCTGTGGCAGTGAAATTCGATGCAGCTCTGCATCTCTCCTTCTCTCTGCTGAAACCGGCCCGTATGACATTTAGCTTCACGGTTCTTCAAGGTAGGCTGCTTTATTCCTTTGTTTACCTTTCGCTTTGAACATGAAATGTTTTTAGGTTCTTTATTTCTTTTATCTGAGCCGTTTTTACGCTTTATAATTAAATTTAATGAGAAGGAGACCTGCTTTCCTCACATTTCAGGACAGGGAAGAGCCTTCCTCTCTGTTAGTTTCCTTTTTCTTTCTCATCAGGGCCTAAATCCTTGTATAAATGTTGCTTCTCTTCCCTTTGATGACTAAATAAGGCTAATAGTTTCTAACTTTCTATCTTATAATCTCATTGCTTAGGTTTAATGATCAAGGTTGCATATTTTGCTTTATTGTTTTATGAGATTTGGACTCTGAACTTGTAGCCATTTTCAGCTCTTAAAACATAATAACATGAGCTTAGTTGTTCTAAGCATTCTGAAAATGTACTTCTATCTAATAAGAGGGATTCTTTTTATTTAAATATCAGATTATTTCTGTCTCTAGAAGAGTTTGTTGGGCAATAAGTTTGGTTCAGTTTTATTTTTCAGGCCGTTAAAAATGTGAATCCGTCATACGGATCCTTTTAAAACCATTAAGAATGGGTGTTTCCAACCTACCCAGTTTTATGTCACGCAAACAGATGGAAACAATGATTTCACCGAATCCTCCTTTCACAGATTGTTGACGTTATTTCACGTAGTGTTGCATCTTTTGAAGAAGCCGTAAAACATTTAATTTAAACATGGAATTTAAAAATGACTATTGAGCCATTTAATCCAAGGAGAGCCGGAGGAATCATCTTTAAGGAATCTGGTGAATATAGAGTCTAATCTGTGCTGATATTGCTGTTATAAAGCTGATAAATAAATAGAATGACTTAAAAAACTTCTGCCACACATTTTATTAGCTTGATGACGTCAAAAGTGAGAGAACATCATATCAACTCGTTCTGTGTCTATGTTTTAAAATAATCACTAAAACATGCTTTGTAGATGAAAATAACTTTGAATTGTGATTTGAAATAGGCTAAATTATAATGTTTCAAAGCTGCTGGTTATCTTATTAGTTGCTGTATTTTCCTGTTATAATAGATGCAGTATTTATTAAGCGCCATTCAGTTCGGAACCATCAGAACAGGCTGTACAGAAACAGCAATTAAAATACTGATAAAAATAAGATGCAAACACAGTCAAACATAAATGTTTCCAAAAAGGCATGTTTAAACATTTTGACAACAAATAATGACACCTTTCCATAATTACATTACCTGCCTCTTACAAGAAACCATATTCCTCATTATAAGTTGAAAAGAAAAGGTAAAATGATAATAAAACTACTAGGTTATAAAAAGACTACAATGCAATTTAAAAAAAAAAAAGCTGAAGTCAAGTTGAAAACTAAATATAATAATAAAATAAGTGAATAAAAACATATATTAATACAGTCTCCTCTGACATAACGAGTGCATACTGCAACAAAACCCTTTTTCTACTGTCTTTTAAAAGAGTCCAAAGGGTCAATTAGGCATCTGTACCAGTTTTATTTACATGGTACATTTATAACCTCTGTTCAAAGTGCTGTACACTACCATCAATATAACAAATACACAACATAAAATAATAATAAACAAAAATACCAAAAAATGATAAGAGATAATAAAATAAGGGGAGGTTTTTAAAAACAACCTAACAGTGCAAAGAGACTGGGCTGTTTTTAATATTTATGGCTACTCCAGAGTCTCTGCAAAACCACAGCATATACTCCATACCCTCTACTTTTAGCCTTGATGCCAGCACAATCAAAGTTACTGGATAGGCTGAACTGGTCGATTGAAATGGAACGACAGAAATGCTAGGCCATTGAGACTTAAAAACCATAAACAGGATGTAAAAAAAACAACAACCCTGTAGCTGCCTGGAAGCCAAATATATACGAAAAGAGCCAAAAAAAATCATGTGCTCACATGCCCACAATATAAAAGGTTACAATAATCTTTGCCACAGTAATGAAGGCATGAGTGGCACGCTCTAGATAGGGCTTAACTTTACTAAGCAGACCCAACTAGAAAAAAAAAAAAATTAAACAACTGAGCTTATGCAAAATAAGGTATCTAGCAGATTGATGACGGTGGCTGCTTATTAAACTTTAGACAATTTAGTCACATCCAATCCTTAAGACGTTAAAACAAAATGTGAACATTGCCCAAAATTAGACGCAGATATATTTTCTGTTCATCAGTAAAACACTAAAATTAAATGTTATAGTACAGAAAAGTTTACTAAAGGGGCAGCAAATGCAAAAAAAAACTAAACAAAAAAACCTGTTGGGCCTAAAATCGAGCCCTGTGGCACTCCACATCTGAATGAGACATTAGAGGCATAAAAAACAGAGGTAGAGGGGGACTCTTCCACCACCTTGTTGATATAAACTGAAATGTTTGATCCTTCTGTGTGTTGAACTCCTGTATGACTAAGTTTTTGAATGAAGGGAGCAAAGCGCATTATATTTAACAATGTTGTTTAACGCTAAATAAAATGGGAATGCTGGAATCCTTCTAAAGTCTGGCTGCTACCATTAGTATGCTTTGGAGAGGTCGTGAATTTAAGGTTAGACCAAGATTTCAGATACCGGACTTCAGAGTTGGGCAACATGAAGGGAGAGCCTGACTGCTTTAAGGATAAAGTGTGGAAGGCACTATAATCATTGTTTCAGTGTTTTAGGTTTTTAAACAAAGGTAATAACTGGAAAGCTAATTACAGGTCATAGATGGTGAACAAAGGTGGACATCATTAACTGCGGATATGGCTTAAAATACAGATAAAGCTGTATAACATTAGTATAAGAATGATAAGAAATAAAATCTAAAGATTTAAGTGAAGAATATAAAAAGCAAACAACAAACCAAACCGACTCCTCTGGAACGCTACAGGTTAGAAAGTTCCCTCCTCCTCCTTGTGATTGCTCTTTAAGTTAAAAACTGATATGAAGAGATTTGAACAATCCTGTTTTCTCTCTCTGGCAAAACAAATTTTTTTGTTTTCAAAGGTTTCCTTATAAACATGTTGTCAAGTGAAATCTTTTGGCACTATAATTATTGTTTCAGTGTTTTGGTTAAAACATATGTAATTGCTTTAAAGCCATTTATGGATCATAGACAGACAATGGACAATGGAGGGCAGGCTTAACTCAAAAGTCATATTGTCAGGTTGGTGGAGGTTTGAAGAGGCCCCAAATGCAGAGACTTTAGCTGAAGTGGTTTCCTAAAAGTTTAATAACAAAAAGGCTAAAAGAAGCAAAAATCCAAAAACATAATCGACAAAATCAAAAAATACTGAAAATCAGGAATACTCACAACAAGGGGGCAAAGAAATGATGACAAACCAGCAACAGTGACTGAGCAGGAGAGAGAAACAAAGACCAGGATAATTAGCAGATTGGGAGCAGATATGAACAGAGGAGTCTAGAAGGGAGCTAAGAGAAGGAGACTGACACAAGAGGGCAAACAAGAAATACCTAAGAACACAAATACAATCAGAAATCATTACAAAACCCAAAATGGAAATAAAACCAAGAAAACTCAAAGATATAACTTAAACAGAACCAAAACCGTGACACATATAAAGTAGAATATCATCAGCATAAAAGTAAAAGCCACATTAAAAAAAAAAAAAATAATAGCAACAAGAAGAAATGTTTAAAAAGCAAACAAAACAGGACCAAACCCAACCCCTGCAGAACCCCGCAGGTTAGAGAGGCAGTCAGTTACCTCAGAAACACCTTTGTTTGTGAGAACTGTTGTCAAGTAGATGCTTTTTACATGAGCGTTTCTTCACTGACAGGAGCACACACCCAGATATATAATCGTTACGGATTCATATTATGGTGTGCAAATATTGAATCATTCATCAAATACTATTATCCAACACTCACAGAAGTGAAAACAATCTGACTGAGAACGTTAGAAAAAGTCCAAACACTGTAAATTTAGGATAAAACCTGTGTTTGATATTTGCTGACGTTGTCATAACCTGAGTGGGCTGAGCTATCCTGACGCATCGTAGATTGTTCTTTCTGGGACTCGTAAAACCTCCTGATAAACCACCACCTCCGTGGACTCTTGGAACGGCCTAGCTTGAGGTGTGAGGACGGCCTATAGCGATATGGGTGTAACACAAGTATATAACAGGACGTGCTTCTAAGAATAGCCTTGATTGAAAACACTCCTCGGACGGTAATAGGAAAGTACACCAACATTGTGATATCTGGCATAAGGAGCCTAAACGGGGATGGCAGCAAGTTTAAGAGGAAAAAGCAAGATTTAAGATGACAAACTGAGGATTCCTGTGTGTTGATTTCAGGAAAATCACAAGAAGGACAAAGTTAAAGAATCTAGAACGACCAAACTCATCTCGTCAGGGATGGTAAGGCCTGATATTTCTCTGCTGTAATAATGATTCATGATCGTTTTGTTTCCAACTTTGATAACTAGATGCAATGTTTTCCTTACTGTAGGACGTGGGGATGTTAGAGATCCCTGCTGAGCTGTCCGCCAGACTCCGCAGCGGAGCAGGTAAGTTTAAAAAAACCAGGAATCATAAAAAAAGGCTATAAAACAGCACTGGGCACAAGTTATGTAAGATTTATATAATACCACCAAAAAACACACATCTGGGCTTATTAATTATTTTTCCTTCAAAATTGAAATGTAAGCTCTAACAAATATTAGTAAAACTCAAATAACCAATATGTTTCCTACTGTATCTATAGTTCCCTTTATCAAAACATTAATGAATATTAGCAAATTTCTATGCAGTATTATTGTGTTCTGTGTACTTCTGAAGCCACTAAGTGTACCGATGGCCCGAAGTACCCTGATCTAAAACTGCAGAATTGTATTTTTAGAAGTTCATTTCTGTTTGTTGGATCCTGAAGACTCACAGTGGTTTTTTAGTCATTGTTTTTTTGCTAAACAAGATCAATCAATTTATCGTCTTTTTACTGCAGTACTGGGTCCGTTATGTCACCTATTGAGAAAAAGAGTTAAAAATGAGTTTCTGAATATTTTCCACATTGTTTTTGGACAGAGAAAAAGAAATCTGTTTGTGCCTTTAAAGGCGTCTCATTTAAGCAGCTATTGGTATCACCCAGACTGTAATGGACCGTTATCCATCGTTAAGAAAAGCTCTTATAGCAGCCAGCTGTTGACATTGTAAAAGGTATATCATCCTCCTTTCAGACATAATAAAGTGGATCATTAAAACCTCAGAACAGATTTGAATTTTAAGGGCAACTGCATGTTCACCCAGTGTTTCTGACCACGTTTCCTATCCAGGAGTCTTTGTCAGGTCTGTTGGAGCGCTGATGTTGGAGCATCATGGAGGGCTATCCGAGTCCGATGCCAATCAAAGACCCAGCTCTCCCTCTGCAGGGTTGTCATTTATTTTGAAATGAGTTCCATCCTCCCTCTCTGTTCAGTGATGGATTTTCCTTTTTAACAAATCCGGCTTCCTTCACCCCTCTTTCAAACTATCTGTCTTCTCTGTCCAAGACCTGAACGTCAAAGGTGTGTCCTTTGCTCTTAAGGTGCACATGTAAAACTGAATCCAGCCCAGAGTTGCTGCCTCTCCTCTTCTGCTCTGGGTTAGATTCCGCTGTACGAATGGTTTGAAAGATTGTGATTTAAATGGCTGAAAAACAAAAGCCCCGTACATATAACAGGACTCCAACAACCCAGGAGAACGAAGGGCGGGTTTTTGATTCATTTGGAACAAGCTTAGGAGGATGGACCTTCATGCTGCCTAAAAACATCAGCGCTCTATTGCTGTGGAGCGAACTGAAAAAATTGACAAAGACTCATGGAGAAAGTTTCCTCTGATTTAAACCTGTTTTGTTGTTACCATGATCCAGATGAGTAAGAATTTGCACTGGCATGTATTATTAAAACAACGCTCGGTTGTGGCTGATATCTTAACTGTTATAGTTACAGAAAAGCACAGTTGCCTTATCAGGCTGAATTACCCCCTGTGTTAGTCGCCCTTTTGGCCAGGTTCCTGGCCAGTGGGCTACTGGCCAGTGGGCTACTGGCCAGTGGGCTACTGGCCAGTGGGCTCCTGACTAGCCCTATTTAACCTGATCTCAGACCACAGAACCCCTTTTGGGTCATAAATTCGGCCTTCCACAGGGGATGTTTGCTGTTCCTCAGAACCTGTTGCCTTCTGCCCTTCCTTTTTTCTAATCATGTCTCGGGGTATTTCAATATACCGCCATAGATTAGATTGTAGATGTGCTTGTAGACTGATGTTGTTGTTTTTTTTGTCCACCAGGGGGCCAGCTTGGGTCACGTGTTACAGAAGTTGCACCTCCGAAGGTGAAGGCACAACATAGGCTCAGCCTTCCTCTGGACATTGATAGACACCCATTCTCTCGCTTTGCCAAGTCTACATTACAGGTTGGTTCCTACTAATAACATCTCTACCTCCTCTTCCTCTCATTGCCTTCCTCTACTTTAAAACTCAACATGAAACTGGACCTACGTTTCTGCAATACGTCTTAAGAATGAAAGTATCAGAAATAATAGCTTCAGGGTTATTTTAGAATATAGAGAGCGGCTCTTCTGCTGATATTATTACCAAAATGATGAGAAATGATCAATATTCAGGTTGCTGCCCTGAATATTGACCCATATAACGGCCATGTATTGGCTGTTACAGGTTCAAATCCT
This sequence comes from Cyprinodon variegatus, assembly GCF_000732505.1. Taxonomy (NCBI): domain Eukaryota; kingdom Metazoa; phylum Chordata; class Actinopteri; order Cyprinodontiformes; family Cyprinodontidae; genus Cyprinodon; species Cyprinodon variegatus. Next base: position 143,236 of record NW_015151232.1, on the reverse strand, counting down.
TGCCCTGGTGTCCTTTGCTGAATGTCTCTTTCCTCTCTTCTAGCCCACTTTCCTGTCTCCATACTTTCAATAGCAACAAAATAAAGGCAGCTAGAACCTAAAAAATAATATTAAAAGAAATTAATAATATCAAAAATCATTAGAGTGTCCCTTTTTGGTTAAAAAATGTCTCTGCCATACATCTTTTGAAAGAATGGGTCTGAAGAGGCTGATCTTTATTCAATTAACTGCAAAGAACCTTTATCAACATTTCTGCTTCAAGGAAAAATAATCCTCTTTTGATTGAGCTGTTTTTAATTGTAAATGTTACTTCATTCAGAGGGTTATATCAATTAAACGTACCAAACTCCACCATCCGTAACAGTGTGACTCTTTCCACACCTCAAGTTCACCACATCAGTGATCTGAAAAATCAAAATATGACGAAGAAAGCTGGTTTCCTCTCTTTATATCAGCAGCTCTGAAGATTTTCTTCCACTTTTACTCCTAATGTCAAACTTTTAAGTTAAAACACTCTTCATGGGGAAAATGTTTTCTTCATTTTTCCCGTGTCCTGGGTTCTGATCGTGGCTGTAATCAAATCAGGATTTTCACAAAAATGTCACACACAAAAAAAAAATCTGATTTTAGGGATTTTTAAGTGATTATTTTAATGAAGATAAACATCCATCCATCCATCCATATTCCGTCATGTTTTATTCCTGCTGGGGTCGCAAGGGATCAACCTATGCACATAAATTAATTGTCAGAATGGTAACCAGCTCTTAAAGCTCTTAAATGACGAACAGGTCCAACAGGTTCAATTTCAGAAATGGAGTTGAGTTCGAGGTTTTATAGAGTGGACAGACAAAGCCTTGTTTTGGTCTAGACAAAGGACATTCTTTTGAGGACCAGAATGTTCACATTTTGGACAAAGATGACAGGTGGTTTGAGAGGGGCGTGAAGGAAGCCATCTTTGTTAAGAAAGAAAAACTAACCTTAAACAGAGGGGCGGGGGACTCAGGTTTCAGCTTTCATAAAGCTACAATGCAGAGATAGATTCCTTCCCGCTATCATCGCCCCAAGTCCTTTACAGGGAAACAGAAGACCTCGCCTATTCAGGCAGGCCAACTATTCTCTTTAACGACCCCCCTTTCAGAGACATAGACAGGTATGGGGCATTGCAGGCTAACAAAGAAGCCAAATGACCCCCATTCCAAAGGGTTGGACCCGTTCATCTGTTTCTATTTGCATGTTTTCTAAACAAAAACAAGGCTTTGTTGGTCCACTCTATATTCTGACATTTTGAATTGAAAAAGATTCATGGCTGGGAAGCAAAACATCTTGAAACAAAGTTTTTTTTTTTTTTTTTTTTTTTTTTTTTTTTACTTTTTTGGACTGACTCAGTGAAATACTTTGAAAATCAAACTTTTAAGCCAAGAGTATTATTGTAGGACAGAACAAGACCTTACTACTTAGGTAACATTCAATAAATTAGTATATTTTCATGGAAAAAATTAAGGTCAATGTAATAAAAAGAAACTGCCCCTTGTTCTAATATATTAAGAAAAATAACAAAACCATTTCTATAAGAAATGAAGGAAAAACACTCAGAGTGAAAGAAACAATTTTTTTCTTTACAACAGAGCCAATAGAGGGACTGACATGGTTAACTTTTTTAAACTAAGTGTCATGATTTTATCTAAAGCTCGGACTCACATGCAGAGAAACCACTTCAGAGAGACCAGGGGAAAGGTTTACCAGGTTTTATTGAAGAGATTAAGCACGGTGCAGTGTTGCTCTGAACTCTGCTCAGCCGGAACTGGAAGGTGAGGGGAAGACAAACGATTAGTTCAGGCTCAGTGGGAAATTTCATT
>NW_015151232.1:138400-140020 GCF_000732505.1 Cyprinodon variegatus | reverse complement strand
GTGTTCTGAATGCATTTTAGTTAAAGGATTTTGATCATAAACAGAATTTATGTGCAAGGGCCCCCAGGAACTTGAGGCCCTTGACAACTGCCTAGTATTCCCTAATGGTACATATATGCAAGTGATGTAAAATGAAAATTTGCCCTATAACGGCTTAATAAAAAAGTGAATTTCTATATGGTTTGTTTTAGGAGGTGGAAGATGATCAGGTTGTTTGGATGACAAACATAAACCTAATTTTTTCTGTGTTTGACCTCCAGGACACATGGTCCCAGCCTCAGGGCTACCCACTCCAGAGACCCCTCATGCCTCTGGAGTCCGAATACACCAGACCAGCCTTAGAGATCAACAAGCTGGTATGCCGATCATCTTCTATGGGTGCCGTCTCATCACCTCTCATCTTTTCTTAGCAAGTTTCAATCCCTCTGTGCAGATCTTACGGTTTTTAGCAGAATCAGACATGGGCGGCTGGCAGGAGCAGACCTTAGGCAACTACATAGTGGAACAGGGCCAGAAGCATCCGGCTTTGAGAGATGAGATCCTGGTCCAGCTTGTTTACCACACGTCAGAAAAAGCTGAGGACCACAACAGCCTGAGGGGATGGCTGCTGATGGCCTGCTGCCTGAGCGCCTTCACACCGTCACCAACTCTGGACAAAACTCTGCTCAAGTAGGTGTTACTGCTCCAGTCTGCCACCTGCTGTCCACTACAGATACTTCAGTCTGTTTTTACTCCTGCAAAGCAGCGGGCAAAGTCCTGCAGGTTTATAGGTTTTGTTTCGTGTCGGTTTTATGATCAGATACTAAAGACAGAACCAACAGAACAGAAACTTAAAAAAGAGAAGCCTTTAAATTCAGTGTAAGAATAAAAGTTTGTCACTGTGTGAAGCTGGTCGGATTAATATTTATGGATTTTATTAATTTGTTATTTTACCCTTTGTTACATTATTATATAGTTAAAAGACAAGAAGACTAGAGCTGTAGCCGTGTGGAGAGAATTTAGGTCCATTATTGTTGCAAGATTAAAAAAAAAAATAAATTCAGAGATGAAACTTTAGAAAAATGTTTTTTTTTTAAGATTTAAGGAGTAACTTTCCTGTTGTCTTAGATTTTATCTTTTTAATTTATTTTTTTAAAATATTTTTCATAATTTTTATTTTATTTATTTTTAATTTATTTATTTATTTATTTTTCCACATTTCTTTCTCTCAGATTACAGAAGAGGATTAGGGCCACTGAAAAATAAAGAGAAGTTAACAGATTTTTAAATATTATTTGAGTTTATTTTGGGAAAAAAAAGACAGAATTATGACTTTAATCTTCGAATTAAGACTTTAATCTCAGAATTATGACTGAATTCTGAGAGCTAACAAACATGTTATCATCAAGCCGTAGCCATGTCTGTTTTAGAGGCTAAACTAGCTCTCTGGTTTTAATCACCTTCTGCTCTTCCATTAATGAAATAGCATCACCTGCAACTCCTCAGGGACGTAAAAAGTCGCCTAATTTTCCACCAATGTGTTACTGGTCCTCCCAATCAGAATTCTGAGATTAAAGTCAGAATTCTGATTGTCTTCCCCGTATTAAACCGAAATAAAATTTTAAAAATTAATTAATTTTT
>NW_015151232.1:134049-136310 GCF_000732505.1 Cyprinodon variegatus | reverse complement strand
TTCACCTGCTTAGTTACATGACACCATTGTACGCAATGTACGGATGTCAACACACCGCGCCAGTCGCTTCCAAGCTAACAAGCAGAAACAACTCTGTTTACATTTTTTTTGTGAGTTTTTACAGCACCGGTGGCTCGTTTTTTTGACATTAGGCTGACAGGAGAGGGCGTGTGAGAGAAGGGGGGAGACATGCGGCAAAGCCCTACAGGTTAGGTTTTGAACCCGGATCGGCCGCATGGAGCACTAAGGCCTCTGTACATGGGTCGTACGCGCTAGCCACTGTGCAACCTGCATGCCCCAACTCTTTTTACATTTTAAAACATGGCGCACCCGAGGATCAGGAAATCTGGGCATCTCTGCTTCGACTGTTGCCTCTGCAACACGGTCCAGGATAAAGCAGGAAAAAAATGGTCGGCAGGAAACATGGAGCAGCTCTGGTTAGAGGGATTCAGACGGATAATAGAGAGAAACAATAAAGAATACTGACTACGCCCTGGTTTCTTTACATGTTGCTCTTCATTGTTTACTTTCCTGATTTCTGTGGTGACATCACCAACTCTAACCCAGTGTGATGATATCACCAGAGCAGCTGCGAGCGAGGGGTAAGACCCAGCTTAATTAGCCAGTGGGAAGGGAGACAAATGCTGATTGTTAGCGGGTTGACCCACGTTTGAAAAACATTCATTAACCTGCTCTTTTCATTGGGAAAGAGGCTTTAATCAGCTGGTTAACTTGCCTGCTATTGTTAACAGTAGTAAACATTAAAGTTTTGTATTCAGATGAAAAGCTTTAACCTCTGCTTTCTTCTAAACCTCTTTTAATTCCTTAAGTCCAAAGCCTGATCATTGTTCTCCCTTGTTTTACTTCTTTTTTGTTCTGAATTTGAAAAATAAATTTCCACAGAGAAGAGGCCGTTTCTCAGCTCTACCGTGATGCTAATAGGATCAGGCTACTCCTGATCTCCTTCTCACATGAACTCAATCTGCTATTCCTATTGGTGCATCATAACCGTAAGGAATGTATATATGTTGGACACGTCAAAATTGATAGAATAATTATTTTTATGCATCGTGTCTTGACCTCTAAATTGGGAGCCTAAAAGATTACATTTCAGTCCACAATTTCCAATATGTGGAGTCTGTCTGTTTCATTATAGTCAGGATGATTTAAAAAAAAAAAATACAAGAAATAAAAGGTAATCATTTGAAGCAAAGCAGGTTTAGGCAGGAAGCAAATCCAGCAACATCAACTCTTGGATCTCTGGTGTTTCTCCTCAACTGATTGGGACTTTGACAGATGTTCTGCTGCCAGCATTTTTTCTTTATGTGTGATTTCTGTTTTTTCCTTTCTCTGTGCAGGATGCTGACCACTGATTTGGACGACTTCATCCCACCAGCACCTTTGACTCAAGCTCCCAGGTTGCCTGACGGAAACGCCTGGGGAAGAGATCATCCACCAGAAAGTAATCACTGCATACAGATGATGTTAGACACTTTAACGCTGTCAGGTTCATGTGTTGGGTTCAATCTCAGTATCAACAGAACGAGCCCAGCAGGGGTTCATTTCAGCCACAAGATGGGGCCCTAAGGACACCGGGTCCTTAGGACATGGAGCCCTGAGGATAGGGGGCCCTGAGAACACGGGTCCTGAGGACATGGAGCCCTGAGGACATGGGGTCCTGAGGACATGGGGGTCTGAGGACATGGGGGTCTGAGGAAATGGGGCCCTGACATCAGAGTGTTGTTTTGCTTACAGGGATTTCTAATACATGTTTCCTTCTGTCTGCAGGGCGCAGCAGGCGGATGGACAACTATGTTGATGACCTGTTTGAGCCGGTTTATGACCAAGCCCCTCCGGTTAGTGATGTCATCTGAATTTCTTTCCTGCTGTAACTGAAAACCAGCTGATTGTGGTTCCTTCTGCCTGAACCAGCAACTCACTCTATTCCACCACTCATCAAACTGTTTATCTTCATCATCTGTGTCTAGGAAATGGATAGAGTAAACATGTTTAACCGCAGGATGAGAGGAAAAGGAGGGATTGGACCAATGCAGCGTGGGATGTATGGAGGGGGTAAGAAACATCTGCATTATAATGACTTCATCTATTATATAAATTAAACTACATAACCATCACCTGAAAAGCAGGTCACACTAAAACTGAGCAGGTAGATTAGAGTTTGATGGACGGATCAGCTAATTAGTTTCATTCCAGTTCACTGCAAAATGAATCTAGAAATAAGTAAAAAAAAAAAAAAAAAA
>NW_015151232.1:130438-132034 GCF_000732505.1 Cyprinodon variegatus | reverse complement strand
AAAAAAATAAAAAAAAAAAAAAAAAAAAAGGTAAATTAATTGTTTTAAACCTTAATTTGAGGAGGCAAATACAATTTGCCAATGGGATGAGTATTTTTACTCTTCAAATAAGAGAATTAGATAATATGCCCTTGAAATTATACAATGCCATTGTTTTTTTCATATTGTAAATATAAATTGTTTTGTTCCATTATGCTGGTGAACACTCTCAGTCAACCAGGTCATAAACGTCTAAAAATAATCCACCGGACTCTGTTTCGAAGTTTGAAGACGTTTCTCTTCCATCCAGGAAGCTTTTACAGTTCAAAATGTCAGAAATAGTGTTGAGTTCCAGGCTTTATAGAGCAGCCCAACAAAGTCTTGTTTTTGCTTAAAAAACATGCAAATAGAAAGAGACGAACGGGTCCACCCCTTTGGAATGGGGGTCATTTGGCTTATTTGTTAGTCTGCAATGCCCCATACCTGTCTATGTCTCTGAAAGGGGGGGTCGTTAAAGGGAATTGTTGGCCTCGATGAATAGGTGAGGTCTTCTGTTCTCCTGTAAAGAGGTTGGGTCTGCAATGATAGCGGGATGGAATCAACTCTATCGCTGCATTGTAGCTGTATGAAAGCTGAAACCTGAGTCCCCACCTCTGTTTAAGGTTGGTTTTTCTTTCTTAACATTGATGGCTTCCTTCACGCCCCTCTCAAACCACCTGTCTTCTTTGTCCAAAATATGAACATTCTGGTCCTCAAAAGAATGTCCTTTTTCTAAGCCAAAACAAGGCTCAATTGGTCCACTCTATCTCTGACATTTTGAATTGAAAAAGCTTCCTGGATGGAAAGTGGAACATCTTCAAACTTAAGTCCAGTGGATTGTTTTTTTAAAGTTTTTTGAAATTTTGTTCAATTTGCAAATAGTCTGACTTACCTCCTCAATTCAAGAAAAAAATATTTATTTAGATTTCAATTTTCTTTTGGTGTTCCAGTTTAAATCCAAGAAACATGGTACTGTAGGTAACATAAAATGGGCTTTTATATTATTTAGAGCCCAGATTCATTTTAAACTCAGTGCCGCACCTCTCTCTCTCTAATTCCCCATTTTCTGTTCAAACAACGAGCCACTAGTGCCGTAAAAACTCGAAAAAACAAAACAAAAAGCTAAGGAAATAACTTATTGGTGTATTTCAAAACATCTGACCAAAATCCAAGTTTTTTTTTCCTGATTTTGGGTTTGAGGTGTTTCAGCCTAACTATGGAATGAAGGAATGAATATGAGTTAGTTACAGCACTGATAAAAACCCTTTAAATCAATTTTTTTAACACTGTCCTCTTATTGCAAAGAAAGGCCAACCAGCCCTGGGTCTGCGTGGCGAGGCAACCTTGTTAAACAGCATTATTAGAACATTAAATATGCTTAGACTGAAACTTGAGTCTTATTCCATAGATTCTTATTCCATGCGTTGCTGATTAACCTCAACCTAAATGTTGCAGTAATGAAATAATAACCTCCATTTAATCTAACATCTAACTGATCACGAAAAAAAAATGTATGCAATTTTTTTTTTTTCAAATGGGAATAAATTCTGGCTTTGAGTTTATATTCAGTGTTTATGT
>NW_015151232.1:128666-129888 GCF_000732505.1 Cyprinodon variegatus | reverse complement strand
AGTTACAGCACTGATAAAAACCCTTTAAATCAATTTTTTTAACACTGTTCTCGTATTGCAAAGAAAGGCCAACCAGCCCTGGGTCTGCGTGGCGAGGCAACCTTGTTAAACAGCATTATTAGAACATTAAATATGCTTAGACTGAAACTTGAGTCTTATTCCATAGATTCTTATTCCATGCGTTGCTGATTAACCTCAACCTAAATGTTGCAGTAATGAAATAATAACCTCCATTTAATCTAACATCTAACTGATCACGAAAAAAAAATGTATGCAATTTTTTTTTTTTCAAATGGGAATAAATTCTGGCTTTGAGTTTATATTCAGTGTTTATGTTGTTGATAAAACCTTTTGGACAAAAAAAATAAATAAATAAATAAAAATGCACACTAATGTGTTTACACGGCTGTAAAGTCAAGACCGGTGTTCTGTCAGATGAGCATACTCCATCAGACCAGCATACCTATAGTCAATACCCATTTATTCCTTAAGTTAATCCCTTTAGTTTTGTATGAAAAGTAGACTTTAGACTACCTCAACGGCCCTGTATCCCTTTAGTCATTTAAAAAAAAAATATTAACTACTTACTTTTTGGTGTTTTTTGAAGTGTATGGCGATCTGACCTTAAATTGTTTTTTTTGTACATGACTAAATAGATTCACGCTTGTTGAGGTAGTTTCAAGTCTATTTTTCGTACAAAACTAAAGGGATAAACTCAAATCTGAATTCTTGCATATTGACTATGGGTATGTTGGTCTGACGGGGTATGCTGATCTGACAGAACACCGGTCAATAAGAGACAATGGGAGAAAAATAGTAAGAATACGATGAGGGTAGATAGGTTAAATTAAAACCTTTTTCTATGCTTTGTAAATGTCTTTATTCAGAGAGAGCCTTGGTGACTGCTTGGTGAGAATGACAATTTAATGGATGCTTTGTGTTTCAGGTATGCCCATGACAGTGCCAACCTATCCTATGGGTAAGTGGTTAGGCTCAGATTGGTCACTACTGGTTTTATATTTAATCATTTTCTGGTGCAATTTATTAGTGAATTAAAAGAAAATTGTTTTACAGTGTTTGCATAAATTCTCTGTGGGACACAGAACCACAGATCCCAGCTGTGGCACGGATAGCATCAAACTGGAACCATTTTAGTTTAAGTTCCAAAAACAAAACAACTAGACTTCAGTTTTAATGGATGTCATCATATACATGGTACATG
>NW_015151232.1:125027-128026 GCF_000732505.1 Cyprinodon variegatus | reverse complement strand
AGGAAAGTTTTAAGCAGGGTCTTAAAAGTTAAACATAAGTCATAAAAAGAGTGAAACATGTTAAATAGAAAACTTACATCCTACAAATATGAATCTGATGAATTTTAAATGATCTGTATAAATTCAATCAAAGATGCGTTTGAAGGAGTAAACATTTCTGCTGTTCAAGGGATTTTCAAACTATCTTAAATATATTTTAGAAACCGACTGAATAGATTTACTAATATGGATCAGTCCCATTTTTACCAATACATTATATTTTCTTCTTTATCGGGATCGGTAATTATATTATTATAGGTGGATCTCTATGCTGAAAGAATAGAATCAATTAACTTTTTCATGACGGAATGGGTTAAAAGTAACCAGGAGAACTTCTGTGATTCTTTCCTCACTTTTTTAAAATATAAATTAGTTTATAATTTTTTGTTTTTCATATATTAATGCTAACTTTTCTGTGCTCCAGTCAACCCTGCCATGCCCGGTTATGGAGCGCCCGCCATGATGCCAAATATGCCAGGTAATCCTCCTCTGAAGCTGATATTAGGTTGTAGAAGCTCTAATGACCTGTTTAATCTTAACCTCCCTCCACATCTAATATATAACACATATTGTTGTGCATATTTAGCCATGATGCCTCAGACTCCTGCTGTCAGTGACCCCATGCAGATGGCAGCAGCTCAGCAAGCTCTAATCAACCAACAGGCCTTACTTATGGTGAGTTCCAGAGAAGTTTTATCTCAAGGAAACATTAAACTCTTCTATCCTTGCTTTTCTCCATTATTTTGGGTTTCTTTTTTAATTTGCCGCATAGGCCCAGCAGATGACGATGCAGGCGATGACGTTGTCTCAGAAGCAGACAGAGGAGCAGCAGAAGAAGGAGGAGCAGCAGAAGAAGGAGCAGCAGAGGAAGGAGCAGCAGAGGAAGAAAGAGGAAGAGGAGAGAGAAGAGAGAGATCGGCGGTCCAGGCGGAGTTCAAGACGACGCTCCAGAGAACGCCATCGTTCTCCAACTCCCTCCCCTCCACCTGAGAAGTCCAAAGCATCTGGGAGTAAAAAAGCCCAGAAGCAGCCAGAATCAGAGGTATTTCCGATCGATCCGTCTGCCTCTGTATTTATTTAAGCATTTCTCTGCCTGTGTATGGAGTGAACTTTCTTCCATTATTGTTACAAATGAAAAAAAAATCCAGAAATTAAACTTTAAAACACGTTAAAAAACAGGGGTTTAACAGAACCTTTGCTCATTTCTTGTGTTATATTTTTACATTTTTTTTTCATATTTTATTTTTTTATATATATATTTTTAACCTTTATTTTTTCAAAAAAAAAAACGTCTTTTATATCAGATTTATATTTTTTACATTTCTCCTTGTCAGACTGAACAGCACAATTTTCAAACGCGTTTTTCAATGGATCGCATTCTCTTCGCTTAAAGCCCGATCATAATGTTGCTAACGTCCAGCAGACCAATAGAAATGCTTCTTTGCTCCTCCCGCCAGAAGAAAGCCCGCCCCCCCCGAAGTGAAGAGAATTTGAATTTATTTACTTAGTAGTTTTCAATGTTTCATTTCTGGATTTTTTTCCATTAATGCATCAGTGCACCCTAACTCTCAGCTTAATTGAATTAGAGGTACTGAAACTGACATCTCAATTACAATGTAAATTGTAGTTGACAATAAAGAAATTGATTGACTGATTGATAAAGGAAAAGGGGCAAAGTGTATTTTTAAGATGGCTTGTTTTGTTCTTGCTGATATTCTATCACAGGTAAAAAACTCGATTTTCATGATCATATGTTGTCCTTTACTTTCACAGCCAGAGGAGGAAGAGGAGGAGGAGGAGCTGCCAGACCCAGAGGACCTCCAGTCTTTCAGAGATAAGAGGGAATTCTTTCAAAAGATTGGTAAACTGACTTAACTCTTTAAAACCAACACTGTGTCTGAACGTCCGCCCTAACCTCTCTTGAAAAAAAAGTGCGCCCATTGTCACTAGACGAGCAGATATATCCCAGAATGCTTTGCAAGAGTTCATGCACAGCATCATGGGATTTGTTTTGGGGCTGAGAAAGAACAAAGATGGCACAGGATGTGTGCAGGGAGGCGATCATCTGTCTGAACGGTTAGTCAACTGAATTCACTATATAGTGATGGGGGGGTCAGGGGTCAGGGCGGATGTTTGGAAACAGCCAAAGGGTATCATATTTGATAGATGGATTTTTGAGACCTCTGCATCATCATTGTGACATTTTGTTTTTGAAAAGCCTGATTTATGTGATTAGACACCTGCAGTGAACAAAAAATGTAAAAGACTATACAGAAATGCCTATTGTATCAAAAATGATGTAATTAAATTATCTAATTTAACTTATATCAAATCCATCTTTTTTTTAATTTCATTTGTCGGAAAGTTGAAAGACAACTTTAGTTTAGAGAAATTGTATATTTTATGACCCTTTTTTCCTGGCCCTGGCTTTAAAGGATTGAAGTCAGGGTTCTGTGACTGATGTTTCTGTTCTTTCCTACAGGCAGTAAACCCAAAAAGGAAAAAAGAACTCCCAAAAAACAACCATCTCCTCCAGCATCAGAGAGGGAAACTAAACAGAAACGTCGTCAACGTTCACCAGTTCCACCATCCCCACCACCACCATCCCCACCCCCACCCTCTCCACCACCCCCTCCTGTACCACCGAAGCCTGAAGGTAAGAAAATGATCATGTCCATCCATCATGGATGGATGGATGCATGGATGGAGGATGGATGGATGATGGATGGATGGATGGATGGATGGATGGATGGATGATGGATGGATGGATGATGGATGGATGCATGGATGCAGGGAGGATGGTTGCATGGAGGATGGATGGATGGATGATGGATGGATGCATGGAGGATGGATGATGGATGCATGGATGGATGGATGATGGATGGATGCATGGATGCATGGAGGATGGATGATGGATGGCTAGAGGATGGATGGATGGATGGATGGATGGATGGATGGAT
>NW_015151232.1:102108-123258 GCF_000732505.1 Cyprinodon variegatus | reverse complement strand
TTTGGCCACGTTACGACTTTATTTTGGGCATGTTATGACTTTATTTTGGCCATGTTACGACTTTATTTTGGGCATGTTATGACTTTATTTTGGCCATGTTACGACTTTATTTTGGCCATGTTACGACTTTATTTTGGGCATGTTATGACTTTATTTTGGCCATATTACGACTTTATTTTGGGCATGTTATGACTTTATTTTGGTCATATTACGACTTTATTTTGGCCATGTTACGACTTTATTTTGGCCATGTTACGACTTTGTTTTGGCCATGTTACGACTTTATTTTGGGCATGTTATGACTTTATTTTTGCCATATTACGACTTTATTCTGGCCATGTTACGACTTTATTCTGGTCATGTTACGCCTTTATTCTTGCCATTTTAAAACTTAATTTTGGCCATTTTCTGCCTTTATTTTTCATTTTGGCTATGATATGACTTTATTCTCATGTAACGACCGTATTCTGGTCACGTAATGACTTTATTCCCGCGATGTTATGCCTTTATTCTTGCCATTTTAAAATTTACTTTTGGCCATTTTCTGCCGTTATTTTTCATTTTGGCTATGATATGACTTTATTCTCATGTAACGACCGTATTCTGGTCATGTTACGACCGTATTCTGGTCACGTAATGACTTTATTCCGCGTTGTTACAACTATATTCTGACTATGTTACGACTTTATCCTGGCCATTCTACGACTTTATTCTGTTCATTTTATGACTTCATCCTGGTCATGTTACAACTTTAATTTCTTAATATACAAAGTTATTCTGTTCATGTTACGACTTTGATCTCATGATCTCATAATGTTACTTTGTTTTTGTGGTCATGTTAGGATGATTTATTGTGGTCCTTTTACAACTTTATTCTTGTCATGTTACGCATATTCTGGTTATGTTATGACTTTATTCTGGTCATTTTACGAATTTATTTTGGCCATTATACAACTTTAATTCTTAATTTACAAAGTTGTTCTGCTCATGTAATGGATTTGATCTCATAATGTTAGAATATTTCTCTGGTCATATAACAACTTTCTGTTAGGACTTTATTTGGGTTATGTTAGGTCAAACTAATGCTTATCATTAAATATCGAAACATTACCTCACCACCATGGCTGTAGGTTCATGTAGGATTGATTGATTTTGCTAGGGGTACGAATAAACATAGTTTGAAAGTTTGTGAGCCTTGAGGATGATACGGGAACAATGTCATGTTTTATTTCTCTTTGGCCTCTACATTACTTCAGTGAAGGAAATTAATCAATTAAAACATGTTTAACATTTTCTTCCTGGTGTCTCTTGCAGTACGGCGTCCTCGCAGCCCTCCAAAGAAGGAACCAAAGCCTCCTAAAGAACCTTCTCCACCTCCCAATGAAGAACCCAAAGCCGAACCAACTTCCAGTATAAGAGATATCATTAAGCAATTCAACAGTCGACCACCAGCAGAACCCCAGCCATTCGAGCCCGTCAGGCCTGTGTGAGTAATGTCTTGTTTTTACTGAAATATTGAAACGCAGTGTTCATACGCCTGCTTTATCTTGCTGACCTTTTACAATAAAAAATAACAAACGTCGACATTTCTAAATAAGTTTTAAAGATTTGTATTTCTATTTTGGTTCAATAGTTTGTTTCTGGAGTTAGAAATAAAGATGCATTTTTATTGGTCTGTTGGATGTTAGCAACAGCATTTTGATTGGTTAAAAGCGTTTGGATCGGGCTTATAGTGAAAACAACTGTTACCGCAGTTAGAAAACAGTGCAGTTTATGGAGCATAATCTGAAAAAGAGAATTTTGAAAAAAATGAATTTTAAACTTTAAAATCTATAAAATACATACATAAAAATACAATTAGGAAAAATTGAATAAACAATAGAACATAAAAAATTGGGGGAAAAAAATGATTTGACAAATTATATCTAAGGAGAAAAGTTTACTCTCAAACTCTTTTTTTGGTTTATGAATTTTTAAAAAAGTTTTATTGCTGGATTGGATTTTTTTCTTATTTTCTTTGAAGACACGTGTTTTTCGCTGCAATAATATTGGAGCAGAATTCCCTCCATACTTATCATGTTTATCATCTAAATAAAGGAAGAAATGCAGCCTTGGCTTTGATAAGCTCCCTAATAAATTGGCAGCACATGTTTGTTGATGTTTTCTTTGACTTGAGTCAATAAAATCAGTATCTGAATCAGCCTTGGAGAAAATGGAAAGTTACTAAATCTGAGGCCTGATTGTTGTTGTTCTTATTATACGGCAAAACCTATTGTTTTGTTCAGTTTTATCTATGATTGAAAAGGATTAAATCACAATAATAATTATTTGGAAAATGTTTTGCCTGTTATTTTTCCAATGTTGTTTGGTTCTCATTTATTATATTCTATTTCGTTTTTTTCCCTTATTTGTTTAGTTCTCTGTTCTTTATTTATTTACATTTATTTAGCGATGGCCATTTGATTTCTTTACTTTGAGTTTATTTTGCTGGTATTTAGCGCTGAAACATTTATCGATTATTGAAATAATTATCAACTGATTTAGTAATTGATTAATCATTAACTGGAGCATAGAGACTGTAAAACATGGACTTAGCTGATAGAGTGACCCACTTAGAGCAGGAATTAGATCAAAACCAAAAATATTCAGTATTTTTCATTAAGATGAAAACAAAATTCTTCTGTCAATCTGCTCTATCCAGAACTGACATGAAGAACATTTTTAGTTTCACCAGGTTTAATTCTTTAAGAAATATTCTCCTCCGATTATTTATCATTCAATCAAATTAAATAATGATCAAAATAATCGGAAGTTGCAGCCCTACTGTTATTGTCCTCGTATCCGTTAAAGTTTTCCCTGCCTTTGGGTTCAGAGACTATCCAGAATTAAAGAAAATAAGCTTTTAGTTTTTTTTTTTTTGTTTCTTAGGTTAAAAAGAACTTTCCAATTTTTTTAACATTGTTTTGTTATTCATTTTTTAGAAAACAGAAAAGATCATTCCTTAAGAAGAGTGACCCGAAAGAGGAAGCTCTGGCTAAACTGAAAAACAGAGGCCCGCTGCCACAGCAACAGGTAAACTGTGGAAAACTTGTGGATTTAAATAATTGTTTCTCTGTTTTAATTATCTTTTTTTTTAATATTATGCAGAAAAATGTTTCTTCTCCTCCACCACCGCCACCTCCTCCACCAAAGGCCCCCTCTCCTCCGTCCACCAGGGGTCGCAGGGTCATTTCTCAGGATATGCAGCAGAAGCAGCGCCCCCTGGAGGAGCTTTTTGGCCCCCAGCGCTCCCAGAATCCTCCCCCTCTTCCTCCGGACTCCCCACCGCCTCCTCCAGAAGAAGCCCCCATCTTCATGAACATCCCAGACCCTCCTCCCATGCTCGCTCCTTCTCTCTGTGGGTACCCCTCCTTTGAAGATAATTTAATTCAATCATTTAATGTGAAATTCCTGCTGCATGATTGAGCACTGAAGAGACATTAAATGTTCTGCTGTTTGACTCTAGATGACATGCTTGATGATGAGGGCTACAAATCTCAGCTTCACCGTTTCTCCGCCGGGGTTTTCTTCACTCTCTTCAACATGCCGGGAAAACTTTTCCTGCGAAAAGAAGTGAGACTCTGCTTACATCACACACATTTAGACAGACAACTACACCTGTAAAAAAAACAAATGTTCAGGGCGCCAAGCGTTCGTTCTGATCGTGTTTAGTCCTTTTTGTTGTTGTTGCAACAAAGAAAATGTTTTGTAAAAACAAATGATAAAAAAAGGAAATCTAGAAACGAAACTTTGAAAAACATCTTAATCAAAAAAAAATTGTTAGAGATTTTATATTTTTCAATATTATCTTTTAAAATCCAATTTAATTCACTTTATTCATATAGTGCCAATTCACAGCATGTCAGCTCAAGGCACTTTACAGTTCAACCGGAACATACAGTCAGTTTGATCAAAAGTTTTCTATCTAAGGAAAACCAGTTGGATTTTACTGATTACTGAACTCGACAGAGAGGGCAGAACGTTAGAGATTAAACTAACAGATTCTGCAGAGTGGGAGAATAGAGATAGAATGAAGCAGAATGATAAAAAGGGTCCCTATGTCCTCCAGCAGTCTAAGCCTATAGCAGCATAACTATAGAGATAGCTCAGGATAACCTGAGCCACTCTAACTACTAGCTCAAAAAGGAAAGTTTTAAGCCTAGCCTTAAAAGTAGACAGGGTGTCTGCCTCACGGACTAAAACTGGTAGTTGGTTCCACAGGAGAGGAGCCTGATAACTAAAAGATCTGCCTCCCATTCTACTTTTAGAAATTCTAGGAACCACTAGTAAACCTGCAGATTGAGAGCGAAGTGCTCTGTTAGGAACATAAGGAACAATCAGATCTCTGATATCAGATGGAGCTTGGCCATTTAAGGCTTTATATGTGAGAAGGAGGATTTTAAATTCTTTTCTGGATTTAACAGGAAGCCAATGAAGAGAAGCCAGGATAGGAGAGATATGATCTCTCTTTTTCATTTTCATCAGAACTCTGGCTGCAGCATTTTGGATCAGCTGAAGGCTTTTAACTACAGTTTGTGGACTTCCTGATAGTAAATAATTACAATAGTCCAGCCTTGAAGTAACAAATGCATGGACTAGTTTCTCAGCATCACCCCTGGACAGGAGATTTCTCATTTTTGCAATATTCCGCATATGAAAGAAGGAAATTCTAGAAACCTCTTTGATATGGGATTTAGATGACAGGTCCTGATCAAAAATAACACCAAGATTTTTTACTTTATTATCTGACATCAGTTTAATCCCATCCAAATGAAGTGACTGACTAATCAGCTTCTATTTCAAAGGCTTTGGTCCAAAGACTATAACTTTACATTCTATCAGAAAATTTCCTCCTCAAGATTCCCTCTGAACTCTGGAGAATGGATAGAAATGAGAGTGATTTGTTTCCATTTGGATTGAAGTGATCTGTAAATTAATGCAGTTTGTAAATCTCAGTCTGAAAAATATTTATTTTTGAAAATGAAAAAGCTAAAATGTATAAAATCTTTAAAAAACGAAAGTAAAATTCAAAAAAAAATGTTGAATAAAATGAAGCAAAAGCGATGTCATATGCTATGAAAACAACAATAAAATAAATCCAGCAGAAATAACCAAACTGAATAAGTTTATTTTTTCTGCAGGTGTTTTATCCAAAGGAACGTTTCAGCCAGCCTTACGTCCTGAACCTGTTGTGTGAACAAGTAAGTATTGATCAGCTGGATTTATAAAATGTCTCATCAGGATCACATATCAGACTTTATCATCTCTCATCTTTTTCAGATCATGAGAGACACCTATTCTGACAGCTGTGTGAGAATTACTGGTGAAGAAAGACAGAAAATGAAAGACCTGTTTGGTGAGAATATAAAGACTGAATCACGTTCAGCCGCACGCAGCAGAGGCAGTAAAAATGCACCTGCTGCTTCATTTTTGATGCTTGTCCACATTAAGATCAGACGTCCAGTAAAGTGTGTCCAGATGCGTCTGATGCTTCTGCTGCTCCTGTGTTCAATGCCAGAGAGCAGCTTTGCTATATTAGCTGTGATCAGTGGGTAAAAAGTAGTTTGAATCTATGTTGAAGGAGAAAGTCCTCCTGAAAACATGGTCTGTGCAGTCAGTTCATCCAGATTACCATCCTGCCTTCAAAGATTATTTCTCTGTGGGAGCCGCTCAGACCCCCACATACCGGCGGTGCGCTGTCACTGGGAATCCCCAGCAGCAGCTGCCTCAGGCCCGCGGGCCTGTTTGCGGTTTTTCTGCTACTGTTGGTGGCGCCTGGAAGGCATTTTTCACAAACTTAATCCAAACTTCAGGCACCAGAATAATAAAAACATATTTTACCTGCAGGTTTCTATATTTTAAGTTAATTTAGGTGTTAATAAACGTTTTCAGTGGAGTGATCATAGCGCTCTGCATCAGCAGTCTGTGTCTGTCTCCCTGCCAGCTCCCAGGTCAGCTTCTCTGATTGGTTGATGCGGTGTGTCCAGCAGCTAAAGTTACATTTTTCCAACTCCAACAGCTGCTTTGTCTGAAGCGCCTTAGATGCTCAGAAGCTCCTGACGCGCTGCTCAAAACCTGCTGCAGGATCTTTTGTTGCGCACTGATGCACGTCAACCAGTGACTTTGTATGTAAACCAGCTGCTTCTGCTGCCTCTGCTGCTAGTGGTCTGAACGTAGCTTTAGAATGAGCTGCGCTTTCTTTATGTTCACATTAAAATCAGAGAAAAATACCAGAACTGGTTTCAGGTTTAGACATTTTTTAATAAAATACTTTCAAACAATTTATTTACCAATACACTCTTTGTTTAAAAGTAGATCAGAGATTTTAAACAGTTTATAATAAAGAATTATACAAAGTATAACAACAAAAAGTAAAAAAAAACAATTCACTGGACTTTGTTTCCAGCTTTGAAAACCAAACGTTTTCAAACCAAGTCCAGGGGATTATTTTTTTTAACTTTTTTTAATGACTATGACCTGGATGATGGAGAATCTTCACCAATATATTTTTTTGTGTATAAAATACAACTTTTTAAATATATGAAAAAGCACAAATAATTTAAAAGTCTAAACCTCCACAGCGCAAACACTGAGATGACAATGTGAGGTGATTAATGGGATCTGCAGGCTCATGGTTGTATTGGTTAAATGGAAGTCATGAGACCTGCAGAGTTCATCATGGTTTAGTTTGTGCTTCATTAACCCGTCTTCCTGCCGTTACTCTGCTTTATGTTGCAGCAAATTTCCATGTGGGCACCAGCATTAGCACCATTCAGGATGACAGCATGAAGAAGAGAATCGTCATCGCTGCTCGGGATAACTGGAGAAACTACTTCAGTCGACTCTTCCCGCTCACCGTAAGCTTCAGGACAAAAGAAGAGGCTGAAACTATTTTCTCTTATTTAGTTTTTCCAATTCAGGTCATTTATGCAGTGATAAATGAAAACAAGGTTCCTGAAGGGAAAAGAGTAAAAAAATTTTACTCTTGACACATAATCACTTTATAACATCACTAGTAGGGGGGTAAATCCCACCGTTCATGGCGATTCGATTCAGTATCAATTTCCTGACCCAAAGATTCGATTATTTTCAATACTCAAGAATACACCACGATAATCCACCTAGGCCTATGAAAACATAATTCACTGAAAAAAAATAATGCCTCTGTGTTATAGAATCTTGCATCAAAAAATACTGCAAGCCAAAAGAGGGAAGTAGCTAAAGGAAGTGAGGTAGGAGGGCAAAATAGGTTTAGCGCCCCTGCAGCACGGGAGTCAGAATTACGTCCAGGAGCAAATGGATAAAAATAGACCAGAGGAAAAATAAAAATGAATCGATTATCTTTCAGACGTGTCGCTCCATCGGATCGTCTGCTGTTGGGTCGATGCATCGATACAAAATGATTATTATTTACACCCCTAATCGCTAGATTATATCATTTTGCAGTAAACCTCATTCACACTGACTGCAGATGGAAGTGGCCGTTATGCGCCACAGGTGGACGGTGGCTGAGAAACTGCATGTTGATCTCTCTGCATGCACTGCATGCGAAAAGTCTTTCATCTGGAACCATAAAAGTTTTCAAACCGTTCTTTTAGTTCTTTCATCTCTCTGTGGTGGTTTTATTTGCACCATTTGGTTCCTCATCTGTAAACTCTGCTGACAAAACAGCTTGAACTGGTTGTTTAGAAGTCCGAGGCAAACAGAACAAAAGCTTTTAAGAAGCATTTATTAGTTCGTAGCTACTGTGATAAAAACATAGCAACGTGTTTGGGCCTGAAGGGCCTCCGTCAGGGCGACGGCATTTTACCAACTTTCCTAAATGTTCTACGTGGATCCATTAGTGAAGAGCACCACAGGAACATCTTCTCACTCCTGATATGCTCTCCATGCTCAGGGTCTTTGATTGCAGCTGAAACTTATTCCTTTTTTTTTTACATTTGAGTTCAATAATTCATTATTAATAATAATTGTAATTCCCTCCAAGCACAAACTCAAGTGGTTTTCTTTCACTGGTTTATTTAAAGTTGCTCTTGACCTCTTCAAATCCATCGTGAAAACTGCATAATGTTGACAAACATAAACATTAATGTGATAAAAATAATAACTTGCAGAGCAAATGTAATAATAGCTACAAATTAAACAAATAGACAAAATACCTGGTTGGCTGCATGCTGCAAGAAAAAAGGGAATTATCCAAAAATCTTAAAGGGGATGTTTCCATAAACGTCCTTAGCTTTGACCTCAATAACTGACCTCAAAATCCTCAATAACTGATTGATTGCTTCGTCAGTGAGAGCTCAAATGAGACCTTTTTAGATTTCAAAATAAAAGCATGTTTACTATGTACTAGATAATTTAATATAAAACATATCAACTTAAAATAATTCTAATTGGACAATTACATTAGAAAAAGGAAAATAAATAATATAATTATTATGATCAATGAGCATAAATGCAACAATTATAATTATTATTTTTTTAATAATGAAAGATTCTATATGAATTAATTTGTAGAGCTGTCTAAAGTATTCATGTTTATTCCTCCAGTATAAATCCTGCTTTTTCAAAACACCTCTGTAGAAGTTAGAGGATCAACTTCAAAAGTGTAAAAGTAATATTTTAAAAACTACTTAAAGTATAAAAGTAAAAGTAATGCAGGAAACACTGTTAAGGACTGAAGCTTTACTGCTCTACTCTATTTAAGGAATATTTTTCTACAAGTCTGGATGATAACTTCCTTAGACTTCATTGTCTTAGTTTTATATCTAATGGTAACAGTGTTACATTTAACTTTGCGGCATCTTAATAAACTATTTATTTTGGTATGTGGTGAGCAACAAGTTGGGGCAGCACTGAGTGCAACCACAAAAAAATTGAATTGTCTGGATGAAACTAATTATTTTGATGGTTTTTATTTTTTTTAAATACCAGTGGGCCATAATGAAAATAAGCTTAAATGAAACAAAACTAACGAGACTATTTTTAAAATGTTAGGAGTAGAAGGAAAAGGTCTAAAAATAATTACTCAGGTAGAGTATAGATAGCCAAGGAGGGAAACAAAGTATTTGTAATTTTTTACTCGATACCTCTGCTTTTATGTATCTAAGGATGTTTACTACTCTTAATATTTGTTATGTTATCTTATTATTATTATTTATTTTGCATGTGTAGCTTTTTACAAACTAATATAATATTTATATGATTTTTCTGCATGCAGCCACAAAACGGAGATGCTGAGATTCTGGGCGTTTCTCATCGAGGGATTCGTCTCCTAAAGGTGGTGAAAGCTTCAGGCATAAACCCTAAACATCTGAAACTGCTCCGGAGTTACAGGTATAATCCTCACTGTCCCCTTTAAAAAAAAAAAAAAACATAAATTCTGTTCCATGGCCTTTGATTTAAACACAAACCTGTTTTTATTGTTTACTGACTTTTACTCCAGTTTATTATTATTCCTTCCCTGTCCTGTTTACAATAGACTTGTTTTTATTTTTTTGCAGCTGCAGTTGTTTTAAATTTTATAAAGTTTTAAAAAGTACTTTGAATAGAGCTACAGCAAGCTTCAGTTATTACCCTAACCATTTATTTTACTTTATTTCACAAGGAAACCAAATTTATTCAGGAATGGCCCCATTTTTAACAGCCATGCTCCATTAAGGTAGCACTGCGTAACTTTTGACCAGCCAGTTAGCTTATTTTAAATACTTTCTTTAAACCAATATGCAGTGCTTGGTGTGTATTAATGTATATCTCTAAAACTTGTCTAACTTTAGAGGGTCGGATCTATCACTGAATTAGTCATGTGACCCAGAGCGCCGCTTTAATTCAGTTCAGTTTATTTCTATAGCTCCAATTCACATCATATCATCTCAAGGCATTTTCCAGTTCAACAAGATCATCCAGCCAGATTGATTCAAAGTTTACTATCTGAGGAAAACCAGTTGATTGCATCGACTCATTGACTCTTCAGCAATCCCTCACACTAAGCATGCTTGTAGCGACAGTGGAGAGGAAAAACTCCCCTTTAACAGGAAGAAACCTCCAGCAGAACCAGGCTCAGTGTGAGCGGCCATCTACTGAGGCCAGAGCCAACTAAGCTAACAGATGTGGCCCTAACCTGATTCGATATGTTTTTGTTTCTCTACTGCAGGATTTAATCTGCATTGGTGAATTAGTTCCTTGTCTTTACCAGGAGCTTTCTCCTTCTGTTATCAGATTCTAAACCACGGAGGGAAACCTGTTCATTTAGAGACAGTACAGTGTTGCATTTAGATACACTAAACCTGGAGATTACAGGTCTTGCGCTCCCCTGGCAGGTTTAGTTCTACACATCATTAATCTGGGACCCATCTAATCTGTCCAGTGAAAGGCAGGACATTCAGTAGAGCCTCCAGCTGTGTCATGATGGAGTGTCAGCTTTCAGGGGAGGTTAGTTTAGTGGCTAAAAGTGGCTTTAAGTCATTGCTATACATGACACTGCTATACATATGCTATACATTCCTATAGGGTGTAAATGCATTAAATACATAATAAACTTGCATTTTTAATACTGAATTCAGTCACTGAGAGTAACTCCTATATTTTTCCATTGGGAGGCCATCAATCCCAGATCAGAGTTCTATCTTAAACAGCCTTTAATATATTAGCTTTGAAAAGTTACAGATGATGATTTTATCGCTCCCCCAGCTGTATGAGTGTGAATTTTCCCTCTACAACGTAATAAAACCATTTCCTATGAATATAGTTTTGCAGAGGTGCTTTCTGTAGACCTTCAGGGCGCAGATGAAGTAAAACTGGAGCTTAAAACTGAAGATCTGGTCCTGCAGTCCACCAGAGCTCCTCAGATCACTGCCATGATTGAAGTTTTCCTCAAGGAACTCATAAAGGTAATCTTTCATTAGTCATCATACTCCTCACACATGTGCTTCTGAAATATGTTGCTGTCGCACTTGAGCTGAATCACTTCCTCCACTGCCTTTTCTCATTGGGTCATTGCTCAGACCAACCAAGGTTCAACGACTTCTTAACCAAAGGAGTCCAACCATGCTTAGCATTTCAGTAGCACCTATCTGTTTGGGTAGATAAAACTCAGCTGGCCTTTTAACTCCCTAGGTCCTAAGGGCTGGTTATCCTCCCGCAGCAGTGTGTCGCAGTTAGCTTGTCGCAAGTATCATGCAGATATGTTTGATTTATGCCCAATATTGAAGCGTGGTCTGCGCTGTTATTCCATGCCACCACGCCAGAGGGACAATCAGGAACTAGCTAGGATTGTGGGTGTCCGTGTGTCGGTTTGACGAGCTTGTTTGCCATCTACAACACCTCATCCAACGCCGGACGACACCCCAAAGACTGGCCGTTTTGCTGCACCTTTTGGCTTCAGGTGCAAGCCAACAGACCGTCGCACAGAGCTACAAAGTAGCGTCCTGCACTGTGTCTGGGATAGTGTCCGAGGTGTGCCAGGCGTTGTGGACGGCGCTACAGCCAGAGTTTCTTTGAGTTTTTGCGGCACTAGTGGCTTGTTTTATCGACAGTAGGCTGACAGGAAGGGGGAATGAGAGAGGGGGAGAGACATGTGGCAAAGGACCACAGGTCGGATTGGAACCCGGGTCGGCCGCATGGGGACTAAGGCCTCCGTACATGGATCATGCACACTAACCACTGCACCACCTGCACGCCCAACAGCCAGTGTTTCTGCCATTAGGTACCAAGCAGGAAATATCTGCATTAACTGCAAAATATCTGCATTAACTGTGGGTCTTATCCTAAATCAACCAGCACTCATTATGATGAACAGTTAAGTCTTGAACTCAAAGGTCGTTGTCTAAAACAATCTCTGCTAGAAGCAACCTTTAAAGACCTCTTTATAAAAATTAGCCTCTGCACCAAAACTAATTTACATCCATTTAAAGAACTCAATAAAAAAGTGACTCAAAAGTCAAAAATCATCATTTTAAATTTTCAGATTTAAACTTTCATCCTAACCCTTTCTAACGTTTAACCTGAGGAAGTTTTTTGTTTTTGTGCAGCAGACAGAAGGATAATTCAACAAGTGGAACCAGTTATGGCCAATGTTTCTCTGGGCAAAGGGATCGATCGATCGAAGTTCCACTTAATGGCAGCGTACTCGTGTTCTGGCCTGATGGGTCTCTTTTCTCTGGCGGGGCTATAAATTCAAAATAGACGTATACCAAAAAACAATCAAACATATACCAAGTTACCCCACCAGTATATTTATATGAATACCAACAACAGAAAATATTATAAAAACACTTAATAAAATCAAACATATTTTCACAAACAGCTTTACATTTTGTCCATAAATCTTACCCTTCTGAAGCTTTGTGAAGGTAAATCTGTGTTTTTCATGGCCCAACATTGTGTCACAAACCTAAAAAATAATATAACAGTTTAATAATGGAGAAGCTATTAGTCAGCTTTATATTGTTTTAATATATATAAATTTATATTTATTTCCTGAGATTTTTTTAGTTTAAGAGCAACTATGCAAATTAACAAACATCTAGAAAAAGTAGACTATATTGTATTATTTTCCATGTGAATCCCAGATTATTCATCCTGACCTTTGAAAAAGGAGGCAGAGAAAGCAGAATAAAGCCTTAGCCTTGCTGCATGCAGTTAGCCAAGACTCATAGCTAAACCAGGACCCGTCTCTCTCCTTTACTCTCTCCAATGCGTCTCTAACTCCTGCGACTCGACCTGTCAATCACCCACAAAACGTCTGCACTGTGGCGGGAGGTGGTGAGCTAATACACTTCCTGTTACCTCAGGCCGCAGCTTTCCTGCTATCCTATAATTCTGTTGCAGAGGAGCTGCTGCAGATGGACACCTTTTAACGAGAATCAATGGGCAAAGATTTTTACGGCCTAGGGGGAAATACGTCACCAATCCGAGGAAAAATTAAAAATTAAATGATTCTTTACTCGTCATTAAAGATTTAATATTTATCTTGCATATCCAGCATAAATATATTAATATATTTAGAATTTTTTTTTTATTAAACTATTAAAATATATATATATATATATATATATAAATATATATATAAATCCACATCCACTCGGTGCCTCAGGCACATTACATAGATAACTGTGGAAGTTTCAGATGATCTCCACAGACCAGGTTTGGGTATTTTCTGAGAAGCAGCCTCGGCTGATTGGACTGTTGGTTAGTCCCGGTTTTCACGCCCAGAGATCTGTCCTCTGGGTCGTTTCCTCTTCTGTCTTGCTCTGCTTTGTGTTTGGATATCTTCTGTGTAGACTGAGCTCCCCAATCCTTTCTTGTTCCACTTGAATACTTTTCTACTACCATCTTCTCATCCATCCTCCTTCCTTCTAAAGGACTCAGGCCATGTAGTTGCTCTGAAGAGTTATGTGACGGATGACAAGACTCTCCTGAGCTTCAAGAAGGGGGATATCATTAAGCTGCAGCCCATGGATGTCATTCAGCCTGGTGAGATCATTTTCACAGCTTACTGTGCGTTTCATGGTAGATGTTCAACTGAAGCGAATCATGTTTTATATAAACCTGCTCTTTCTGAACCTTGCACCAGGGTGGGAATTTGGCACCACCGGTGGGCGTTCTGGTCTTTTCCCACAGGACTTCACCCAGCCATGTGCGGCTCCTGATTACCACAGTCTTCACCTCGACCGAAGAGACGACAGGAGAAAAAGCATGAGGACAACCAAAACTGAAAGTGTGAAAGGCAAACCTCCAGTTCCTGTCAACAGATACATGCTCAGCATTCCTCCTATGAGGCGAAATTTGGATCCCCCAGCTTCAGCTTCAGCTTCAGAGCAGAGATCAATCCAGATGTCAGAAAATGGTTCAGAGAGTCATCGTCAGTCTCCCATGATTGAGTTTGCCAGCAAGTACTTCAGGTAAGGGAAACATGAAAATGAATGTTTTTCATTGCAGAGTGTGTTGATTTAATTTTTCCAAACATGTTTTTTGTTGCATGATGTGGCGCTAAAAGAGTTGGGACAGCAGGCATCACTGGAAAACTCCTCTCCGAATCAGTTCAACACACACTGGTAAGAACCTGACAACACTAATCAACATTAAAGATTTATATATATGCATGCTGGTCATTAAAGGTATAGAGGACAATCTTTTATTTCCGGGTGGATCATCTCAATAAGTGGTCCTCCTAACTGTCAATCATCCTGGTGATCTGTTTCCGTAAAGCTGTACTACGTGCTCGTCCTGTTAGCTATCTTTTTCTGTGCACTTTCAGGCGTATATCTGTGGTGAGCTACGATTGAAGCTCACCTTTCTCACCGCGGTTTTTTGAAATGGCTACGAAGTGTATGAGAAGAAAAGAAAGGCCTCAGAAGAGGCAGATAGAATCCCAGAATGCTTTGCGCGGAGAGCTCTCCTCGCAAAGCCTTATGGGATTTGCTGTCACCATAGGGTGCCGCTACCCGACAGCGGCGACTAATAAAGATGGTGCAGGAGGAGGAGTTACGTGACCAATGGAGCAAAAAGTAGTGATCATCTGAAACATGAAATTCAGTCAGCCGTTGTTAGTTGGTCGTGGACAAATCTTGCTGTTGAAGCAGAGTTATGAGCTGATTTACCAGAACATGGAGCACTGGGCATGTGCAAACAAGGGAGTTCTACATCTTCCAGATTGAGGAGTCCGACAAGTGCCGTCTTTCAACGCTGAGTCCCACCTGGTTTTTAGATGTACAGTGTGAGCAGGTAGATTGCATCAGAGCGTCGGGTCGCACAGTGTGAGAACAAACATTGTGAGCTGGGAACTTTTAAGACCTGCAATTTCGTCGTACAGTTTGAGCTGCAGCTGCGTCCGACGATTGAAAATATCGCACAGTGTATGCTCGGCTTTAAAGGCCACCATTTTACCATCAGCTGAACCAGCTGATATTAATTTGCACTGAGGAGGGTCAGGATTGCTTTCTAATTTCTGAGAGATTTCAGCCTTTTTGCACCTCCTTTTATTCACGTGTTCAACACTTTTCCCCTTTGCCGTTTCACTTTATTACTCATGACTTAATTTCTGGACATCTATGGTTTGATTTCTTTATATGTGAGGATCGCATGGATTATTACCGACATCTGGTGAAAATGTTACGTCAATGGCGCCTCTAGAAATACATATTAATTCTTATTTTACCTGCTGTATCACCAACAATCAGGAGACATAGATGTAATATTTTAAACCTACGACAAGATGTGTTCAGGATGAAGAAATTATTTCATGAATCAGAGCAACTTATTTGGTTGAAACTGGAGGGAAACAAACATTTAACAAATGAGATTTTGTTTAATGTGTTATAAACTGAGTCTATTAAAATATTAGACGTTAATTTTAACTTTTTTTCTTCTAAAGGTTCCCATCCCTGAATCACTTATTCTCTATGATGATCCTGAAATCAATGGTCTGGCTGTTGAGTGCTTCCAGAGTGAGTTCATCAGTTCTGTTTTAAGGATTCCTAATATTGTTCTCTGGCATTCCCACTTCATTGATCATTTTATTTGCAGACATGATGCAGTTTGTGGGCAGCATTCCATCACGAGCGTCCCAACCAGATTTACTTCATAATATCCTGCTGGTCAGACCCTTTTTTAGAGTTAGACTTCCATGTTTGCTGATGTTACATCAACTGCATTAGTGTAGACTAATTTTTCTTCTTTTTAGTTGGGGAAAGAAAAAGAAATACTTAGAGATGAAATCTACTGCCAGGCCATCAAGCAATCAACCAACAACCCCGACGAGTGAGTATTTAACATTCAGAAGAGATATTTTCTATCCTTTTTACAGGTTATCCCGTCTCTTAGGGAACATTCTGCAGATCAATGTTATAAAAAGATGAATGTCACTACCATTAAAACTTAACAGATCAATTTTAAGGTGAACCCCAAAAAAATTCAAAGAAAGTTTGACTAAAAACTCAACTAATCATTAAGTAGCACAGTTAAAAGCGACTATAACGTTTTGTATTTTCAATTGATTAATATTATAAGAATTTTATTTTGAAGAAGGTTAAGAAAGACTAAAGCTGTGTCCAAACTTTTGCCCTAATCACTATATTGTGTTTTCATGCCATTTTAAATTAATGTCCGAACATCAAGTGTATGAACTACTAGTGGACTCGATATTTCCCTCAATGCACCTTGAAAAGTAGTGATCATCCATGGTCACAAGACGAGCCGATATGCAGTAGCAGCTATTTAAAACGGTCCTTTCCAGTCAAACGGCAGCCAAATGGAAGCCTAATCCCATGCACCGTGCGGGGAGGAGAAGTTACATCATCAAAGGGGAGTGAAAAGTAGTGAACTTCTTTCCGAACGGTCAGTTTTCTGAGTTCACGTAGTAGTTCATGTAGTCCCTGCTCTATGTAGTGACTGAGGGATTTAGTGGTTAGGGCGGACGTTTGGACACAGCCATGGACTTCGGATGGTAATAAATAAAGAAAGAAATGGCCTTGTGTGCACTAAGAGGAACAACTCTCCACCACATCTCAAGTTTCTGTTTGTTACAGAAGCTACAGGAACTCATGTCAGCAAGAGTTCACAATGACCTCATGTTAATCTGCCTAACAGACCAAGGCTAGACTAAAAGGAAATCTTTAAGACTTATGGGAGGGGGAGAGATTTATTGAACGCTGCCATTGGCGCGTTTTTATGGTTGCCAAGGGCCCCACCGTGAGGCGGTTCCCTTATAGCGCTGCCTTTATCTCTGTGGAAAGATAGGAGCCAGATTGGGGAGGCAGAGGGAAAAAAAGCATATTTCACACTTTATTCTTGTCAGGGTATAGTTTGATATATAAAAAAAGGAGGCCACATGAAAGTCAATCAAACATTTGAAAATCAGTTGTGTATGTATGATGGGTGCGTTCAATTTGTCCAGGAACGCTTTCCACCGGCCATTGCCCTAGATAAGATGGAAGTTTATCAACCGGTACTACAGTTCTGGATGCATCCACAGGTGTTTGCGGGTAGGGGAGGTGGAGGTGAGCCGGCAGTTCTGGCCCTTCTGCCATAACATTGAGGGGAGGTTTGATAAGGGGGAGGCCGAATCCAAAATAACACTTATTGTTTTGAGAGCAGGCTGCACAGAATTACCTTTCAACCTTGAGTCTTTTCTTGCTGGCACTACATGGCAAATCCAATATTCTGAATTTGCTGGGCTTTTACGCCTTTAAGCGATCGTGCACATCCAAGATATTATCCCATCTCACCTTTGAGTTCAACCACTGCAGCCTGCCTGCGTTCAATCACACCCAGCATACTGCTCAGCTCACGGTCCTGCTCGTTCACAGCCTTTGTGAGCGTCTCCCAGCCCTCATCATAACGCTCTTATGTTCTGACATACGCTTCTTCATGGCTTCGTCTTTGCAGATCAAGCTGTACCCTTGCCTGGCGACTGCTCAACCTCATAACTGGTTTCTTTCCCTGCTCTGGTCTCCTGCAACTGTTTGTCATTGAACACCTGCAAGACATCGCTCAGAGCAACGGCCACCCGTACCAAGGTACAGGACAGAAAAAGCTCATTTCTTAAGTGAGTTAGTAAACTTTAGTCTGATTTTTTTATTTGCTTTTTTAACATCAGAACAAGCAAGTGTTTGTGAGGATAACCTGCAACGTTCTATCGCCTTTGGTGGTCGACGCAACATTCCTTCTCAAGTTGAGATGCAGGCTGTTTTGGTAGGTTTATCTGTACAATAAGACAGAGGGCAATATTTCTATGTGAAGAAGGTGATTTTATGTTGTTGCTTTTTTGCAGCTTGAAGCCTGTGTCATTTTTAAATGTCTTTTTCTTCCAGAATGGCAAAACTTCTCAACGTTTGTCCATCCACTTACCAGGAGGGGTAGAGTTTCCTGTCAAGATCCGCAGCTTCAGTGTATGATTTGTTTTTAAGACAAATGAACTATTTCCACATGAAATAATCCAAACAGAGTGATGTGTCTCTTTTTGGAATTCACATTTCACTTGTCTTCATCTAGGTGGCAGTAGACGTGATGAAAGAGCTGTGTGAAAACATGGAGATTCTAGACTTTGCAGAAGTTAGGGAGTTTTCAGTCATCGCAAGGAGGCTTCAAGGTAACCGTTGAATCTAAAAAAGGTTGATCCAGCTATTTGGATCTTAAAAGGGTAAAATTATGTAACAGTTTCAAAATGTAAAATCTCTGATGGCAAACAAGGTTTACTAAAGGATGTCCAAAAGGTGTATTATTGGTTGTTTTTGCTCTATTTCTTAGTAAATAAAGACCTTGCTGTATATTTAGAGTAGCAGCCATTCAAACTGGCCCTTCTCAGTCAAACGCCAGCCTGTAAAATTCAGCTTGATTAAAAGCAGAACTCACGATATACTCAAGGGGGATTTTGTCACAGGAGTCAGGTAAAATGTGTTACATTATTAATTTGATATAAAAGTAAAAATATCCAACCACTTAGTAAGAACTTTGTTGATTTTTAGCAACACTGATTTATTAGAGAGAGAAAAAAATCACAATACTACCAAATATCAATAATTCATTCAATAGTGATTCGGTATAAACAGATCAATAACCAAAAATACTTCATAACCTATTTATAAGTTAGACTCAAAAGACTCAATTTAAATCAGCAAAAGACCTTAATAACTGAAAGTCCAAAACGTCCAGTTCGTTTTATTTTTAATAATAATGTCTACAAATGAGTTCCAAGTCCTCTGAACTCAAAACAAAGTCCTGGAAGTGTTTAAGTCAAAAGTCCTGTTCCAAAATGAAAAATTCAAACGTCAAACCCTCCAAAAAAAGATAAGAAAGAAGAGTGGTATCGCTAAAAATCCCCAAAAAGGGAAATCAAGTCCAGATCTCACCAGGAGCGTCTTTCTTTCTCCTCGGCGGCGTCTTCTTGCACCTCTGGGTGTAAACTCCGAGCAGTTTTCTAGACGCCTGTTCTGCGGCGCTGCAACAATCTTTGGTTGCGGTTTTATCTTTGTTCTTTTATTTTTAACACATTTTGAACATACAACCAAAACAAAAACTCCCGCTGCACAGATCTGTCAGTGTGCGTCTTCCTCTCCGGTCAAGCCGTGTGCGCCAACGCACTCGCCCCTTTTTATTAACAAATTTTCTCCACACCAAAAAAAGCAACATTTTAATACCTAACATCATTTTTAACTAGTGGAGATTTGAAATAATATTACCAATGAAATAATAACTGTTCTACCAAACAGTTTTTTATCTGTACTCTTTAATATTACAAGAAAAGAAAATAAGACAGTGGTTATGTTCCAAGCCGAATGGCAGCCAATTCCCCTCCAACTCCCAGCCACAGGAATCACCACCTTTTGCTTATTTTTCTCTCTGACTCCGCCCCTTTCACTGAATTACAGGGTCTGACCAGGAGATGGCGCTTCTCTTTAGATCTTAATGTCCACAAATCATGACAGAGTTTTGTCTCATTTAAGCTCCATTTTCATTATGGCCTGTTACATTTTGGCCATCAAAATAATTAGTTTCATCCAGGCAATTCATTTCTTTGTGGTTGGACTTGGTGCTGCCCCAACTTGTTGCTCACCACATACCAAAATAAATAGTTTTTCAAGAAGATGCAAAGTTAAATGTGACACTCTTACCATTAGTTATAAAACTAAGCACATTCAAATGAAAATGTATTGAACAGTATGTAATCATTTCATATTTAAAGTACTTTCAGAAGTTTTTATTCTGTATATGACCAGACTTTTCCTTTACAGCCTAATAATACATGCCATTTGCGTGTTAGGAATAACGTTTTCCCAGCAGAGTATCTAATTCGGACAGTTCTTCTGTCAGGATAGAAAGTTATCATCTCCATTATGTACATAATGATCTGGGAAGGAAATGGGAGCACAGACGGAGTGGATCATTCTTCACAGATAGTTCTGTCACTGTGCATTCACAACGTCCTTCATTGAGAACACTGTATTTTTTTTTTGGAGTTTTTAACGGCACTAGCGGCTTGTTTTTTCGACAGTAGGCTGACAGGAAAGGGGGGATGAGAGAGAGGGAGAGACATGCAGCAAAGGACCACAGGTCGGATTGAAACCTGGGTCGTCCACGTTGAGGACTAAGGCCTCCGTCCAGCGGTCAGGCTCGCTAACCACTGCCCACCTGCACGCCCCCAAACCAATGTTTGATGTAATGTGATGATGGGGCAGCCGGTGTTTATAAACTGGTTTTTGGGGCATTATGTGAAGTTTTGAGTCCACTACTTTTTCATCCCCTAGCCGTTTATACTGCCATTTAAAATGGCGTAGCCACTATATAGTGGTTAGAGCAGCAGACGGTCAGACAAAGCCGGTGTCTCCTCGGACTAGAGGACTCGCTTCATCATGGTCTGAGGTCCTTCAGGAACCTTATGCTGATCTCCAGACGGCTGCCATCTTGGTTTTCTAAAGAAGTGGCTTTGGTCCGGCTGATGGTTCTTTTTAGTTTTAGTTAGATAGAACCATCATGTAAAACCATGCAGACGTCATCGGTTTGACCTTTTCAAGTTTTATAAATGATGTTTCTGAATTACAAAGAAACAAATCTGGATCATTTCATGTGAGATAAACACTTCAGGTTTCTGTTCCACCATTAAACCTCTTTGGTCCTCTGTGTCAGATGGGATAATGCGCCCCCTGCGTCCTGAGGAGTACTTGTTTGACTTCTTACTGGACGACGGCTCCATCTTATTCTTCTTCAGGAGGGTCCTCTGGGAAAGGCCTCTTTCCTTCAGGAATGAGCTCTATGTGGAGTTCCATTATCAGCAGGTAAGAGGACTCTTTCTCTCAGACTTGCAGGTGCAAAATGATTTTATCTGGATTGACCCGTTCTTCTTGTGTGTGAAGGTGCTGGAAGAATACCTCAGTGGTAAGACGGTGATCCCTCCTAATGCTGGAGCGACCGCAGCAGAACTTGCAGCCCTGCAGCATGTGGCTCTGGGTCACAGCAACCAGCTCTCAGTGTGAGTGCGATCAGTAGAGACAGTTAAAGATGCAAAGATGAGTGAAAGAAAACACCTGAACGATGCTTTAAAATCATAACCACAGACACTGTAAAAATCACTTCCACCATAAAAGGAATGAATAATATAAATCAGAATATACCAAA
>NW_015151232.1:88644-101199 GCF_000732505.1 Cyprinodon variegatus | reverse complement strand
CCACCCTCCAGTCGCCCTTCTTTTAAAGGGGAGCCTCCACCCAATACAGCTTCGCTGTCCATGACTTGCATGCCATGTTGAAGAGGTGTGTCAGCCACAGCAGCCTATTTCCCTTCGTAGTCGATCGGTCTAGTCTGGTTCTGCTGGAGGTTTCTTCCTGTTCAAAGGGAGTTTTTCCTCTCCACTGTCGCTACAAGCATGCTTAGTGTGAGGGATTGCAGAAAAGTCAATGAGTCGATGCAATCAGCTGGTTTTCCTTAGATAGAAAACTTTGAATCAATTTGATGACGTGTTGTGAATGGGCGCTATAGAAATAAACTGAATAGAATTGAATCTCTCTCCATGTTCCTTCCAAACTCCTCTCAGCCCAGTTTTTAACATTTTTTTTATTGCCTGTGTGACAGTCGGACAACTTAACGCTTGGCCTCACGGTACCAGGCTCACTAGGATTAGGATAGCATTGCCTACTGCTGGTGTCCACCACCGCATTTCACTGCTGGCATCTGTGTGTGTTTGTACTTTTTCCAAACATATTTGTTTTTTTTTTTTTCCTCTCCTAGACAAGAGCTAAAGCAATACCTCCCATCACAAGGCATGCCCAACATAAACCCTGAAGAAATCCTGTCAATCTTCCATAATGCGTTAGCCGCCATGGTGTCTCTCAATCAACCAGATGCCAAAATCCGATTTATTGGTGAGTAGAAGCTGTTATTTCCATGAGGATAACAATGATGCTATTTGTATGAATGCCATAACTGTGCTAATCTTGTATCCCAGAGACTCTTGGCGCCCTCCCTTTGTTTGGCTCCAATGTTTTCCTGGCCAAGAAGGTTAGTCAGCGAGGCTGTCCTTCCCCCTGCTTAGTCAGCCTCAACAAGGAGGGAGTGCATTTCATTCATCC
Source organism: Cyprinodon variegatus (assembly GCF_000732505.1). NCBI lineage: Eukaryota > Metazoa > Chordata > Actinopteri > Cyprinodontiformes > Cyprinodontidae > Cyprinodon > Cyprinodon variegatus. The sequence goes on along the minus strand of NW_015151232.1, from coordinate 100,298 downwards.
TACAACTCAGGTAATTTTTCTTCTTTAAAATCATGGCTTAAGCCTTTCTCATGATATGTTAGCAGTTTTAGAGTAAGTTTCTGTTGTTGCTGTGTGAATTTGTGCTTTTGCTTTATATCACATTCCCTCCATCCATTTAGTTGTGTGGAATTTAAAAGCAGTATTAAATGTATTTTCTCAGGTAAATCAGTCTTAAAGGGCAACTCACCCTGAAAACAACCTTCTTTTGCAGATAAAATGTATAAAGGTTTATTCATAGCTAACGTTCCTTAGTACCAGCAAGTCGCTGGATAAAAAGGCTCATCGTCGCATTTGCTAGTTGTCGGTTTCACCTTAATGTGGCGGACCTGGATTTTGCGGATTGAGTGGAAGATCCTTCACAGATCCTCCCGGTTCAAGGAGTCTAGGAGCTACAGCTGCATCACAGCCACTAAATTAAAACAGTTTTAAAAACAATCTATACCCTTTAAAATGTTGCTCTTGTGTGACAGTTTAGACCCAATTTTTTCTTTTTCAGATTTTTTTCTCCTCTTTTTTTCCCCCGTTTCTCTTTTTGATGCTAATGTCCCGTTAATCTGCATTTAAGGCAATGAAGTAAAAAAAAAATAATTATATATATATATATATATCTCTACAAATGTCTCAGAAGTATTTTTCCCTTCTTTTGTCAACATCATTTTCTCTGTCCTGTATTTTGATTGAAGAAGCTTCTCCTTGCTGTGCGCCTTCTTCTGACGCCACAGCCACGCCTAGACCCTGATTAGTTTTCACAAGTAAAAAAGAAGCTAAAGTTCTGATTTTTCAACACCTGTGGTTTTTGCTCTGTATTCTCTCTTCGCTATAATCGCCATAAATCAGCTTTTTTCGTCACCTAGCCTCGTCGTGCTGAACTCCTGAGCTGCATGGGGATAACATTTTCATCGATCACTCCAGGCGTGAAAACCGTGTGTTAACCCAACATTATACTGCTTTTTTCTTGTCTCAGGCATTATTTTGATCATTACCTACACATTTTTTAAATCGTGCTTTTGTGCCTAAAACCGCTCGTTTGGCTCCCCCCTCAGGTGAAAATAAGGTACTGCATCTTAGTGTTGCTGCGCCTTAACCACGGATGTGATGTAATTTAGGAGGACTGATGTCCACAGCTCTACCCTGGCAGTGCTGCCTTAAACTGGGACATGTAGACAGCTCTGTACGACATCTGTGGTGTTACTGGATGGTAGTTAATACAGGGCAGCAAACTTCTAGTGTTTGCTCTTTGACATTAGATGCTATTACCAACCTGAACTGTCCACATCCGTCTCACCAAGGTGGTAACTGAGCGCTGAAATTGGAGCATTAAATAGCAGCTGCATACCGGCCTAAATCTTTACTGGTACGCGTTACTGGACTGTTCCAACTTACTTACAGCCCTGGGTAAAAATGGAGCTCAATTGAAGAAGCCAATTGCTTACCTTTATCCACCTGCGACACAGCCAATCAGCTTTGAAGCACACCTCCATGAAAGCCAATCGGCATCCAAAGTTCATCTTAAAAGGCCTCCGATCCGCACGGTCTGCTCCTGTGCGCAGGTTGTGGATGCGCTGTCTGACTTCATTCAGATGACACCATATCAGTCCCCCTCCAGCCCCTCCTCCACCATCGTAGCTAAAGCTTCATCAGAGTTTAACTCCTCCTGGACTCTTACTACGTTCCCTCTCTCATTTCAACCAGTCTGACAGAAGACCGCCATGTTGAGCCTGGTTCTCCCAGAGGTTTCTTCTCAACGGCGAGTTTTTCCTCTCAACTGTCGCTTCATGCTTGCTCATCATGGACAGGTTCTCTCAACCTGTGTTATCCAACTGGACTTCCATCTTCCAGATCCCTGAGTGAAGCTCTAGTATCAGCTCATGCAGTCCACTGGATCTCCTCATAAATCTCAGCACACCGTCTCTCTAACCAGCAGTCTACAGACTGACCAACTTCCTCTATCTCCACTCCACCACCAGTTTTAGGCCTGGGGGGGGAAACAGCCCTATTCTTTGCTCCTGTTCATGAAAATCTATCAAAACGAAGTGCTATGTTTCCTGCCGAGGTCTGAGCGCCAAAGACAAAGTAATTGTATCAATAAATTTATCCTAATTGCCTTTTCTCTTGGTGTGAGTTTTCCAGATTGAACTATATTACTTGTCACATGTTAAATACACAGGCACTTATTTTACTTACTGTGGAACTAAAGCTCTTTCTAAAATAATATGCAATGCCCCTTTATTCTACTATTTTAAAGTGTTTCTCTAATAAAAAATTTAGTTTCATAAATAAATCTTGGTTTTCGTGTCATGATGGTTTTGGTGTCTGTCTGTAGGAGCGAGTTTTTCTGATCGCTCTGGGAGAAGTTCAGTCCATGCGCACCATCCGTGCTAAGAGGACAGGGAAGCTTCCCTCCGTGGAGATTCAGTACGGCCTCGCTGGACAGCAGAAGGTTCTGATTCATCTCAAGCAGGTAAAAGCTTGTTTCTGGTTTAATGTTGTTGGTTTGTTCTTTTTGTTGGATAACTTTATGCTTTACAGTGATGCAGTGATCGATTTATGTTTTTCAACCCATGTATGGAGGCCTTAGTCCTCGACGCGGGTGACCCGGGTTCGAATCTGACCTGTGGACCCTATACTTCTCCTCTCTCAAACCCCCTTTCCTGTCAGCCTACTGTCCAAAAAAACAGCCACTAGGGCTCTAAAAAAATAGGAACAACTCTTTTAGTAAGAGTTGACGTTAAAGTAGGTCACTTCTTTTATCTCCTCATTAAGCGTTTTTCCTTGTTTAATACACCTTTAATCTCATAATGTTAAGATTTTATGTTTTATGTTTGTTTCGTAATTTTAGGACTTTGGTCTCAATGTTACAACTTTATTCTTGTTACTTTGATTTCTTAATGTTACGATTTAATTCTCACTCATCTAATATCACGACTTAATTCTTTTAATCTGGTTTTATTTTTTGTGAGTTAAAAACTGCAGATCTCTTCAAATGGCGCTAATAGTGCGTCGTAATTTTGACATCCAGTTTTTTACCCAAATACTATTAGAGTTAAAGCCAACAGCTTTTTAGAAAAACAGTAAAAGTGATCTACAGATGAATTCATGAGGTCTAAAAAATGCATATTGGTTTAGTATTGTTGATAAATGTCAGTGAAAGCAGCGTTCTTTGAATTGCATTTTTGTTCTGTTTCAGGCTAAAGAATTGTGCCACATCCTTGCGATGGCAGTGGAAGAGCAGATGATGCAACAATGAGTCACCGGTTCCCGTTCAGATCGCCTGTAGATGCCACGCTCACATTACTGCTGGTTTTTTCTTGATCCCATTTGGTCGTTTGTTTAAATCACTTTATAATGTGTCTAATGTTTTTAAACAGAAAAATAAATTATTTGCTGATCTTCTCGCTTCTAATGATCCAATCAAAGAGAAAACTACAGACGTAACTCTTCAAATTATTGCTTCATGAATCAAAACCTGATGTCGTTCATTATTTAAAGTCTTTATCACACTGTCAGAATGTTATGACGGGTTAATAATGATTGAAGTCGATTCGGGTTCGCCTGTCAGTTACTGTAAGTAAATAAGTTATAAACATTAAAGAAACGTGATAATTAATTTCTGTTGTACTCACTTTGTTCCATTTATGGGGATCCAATAGGAGGTCTATGTCAGGGTTTGGTTATGGTTTGTTGACCTGAAAGCAGAGGCAGGAAGCCAGAGGTGAGATTTCTTGGTGATTTAATGAAAGTGAACTGAAAGCAGAGGCAGGTTATCCAAAATATGAAAACAAAGTTCAAATAAATGGGAAACCGGGAATCCAAAAATCCAAAATGAAAACAAAGTCAAAACGTACCAAAAAACATGGAGACATCAGGGGAATCACTGTAACGAGGAGGAAGGCTCAGGGAGACGAGTTGGAGGAAGATAGACGAGGACCCGGCAAAGAGGAACTGAAGAGAGCATTTATAGAAGACAGAATCTAAGAGAGGGCTAATGAGCAGATTGGGAACAGGTGAGCAGAGAGCAGAACACAAAGGGAGCTAGGGAAAAAGGAGACCACAAGAGGGCAGCAAATAAAAACCTGGAAGACTGGAAATTAAACCACTAAGACTATAAAAACATGGAGCAAAGTAAAACTAAACGCTCAAAAGAAAACAACAGAACCAAGACTGAGACAGTAACTAAGAAAAAAACCCAAAGAACACAACAAAATAAGAATTAAACCATAAAAAACTCTAAAACAAAGAGCAAAGCAAAACTGAACATCCAAAAGAAAAAACCCAACAGTCTGATTTATCATTACATTTAACCCAGATGGATTAAAACCTAATTTCTTAATGCAAACATTTTGTATTTGCTTAAATGTGACTCCTAGAAGTACTTCTTTTTTCTAGAGTAGCAGTGTGGAGGTGTTTATGCCTGATATGATGTAGTTTCATGTTGAAGACTCTGCTCTAGTGTCTGATTTGGTATAAACTGCAAACTGTTCAAAGCTTCACTTTTGGTCGCCTTTAACTATTAGATAACTTTATTATTTGTTATATCAAATTAATTTGATAAAAGGAAAATGTTTAAAGAGCAATGCTGCTAACCAGATTACTGGACTAAGAATAACAAATAGTTCAACTCTGACCGACTTTGTTCTTTAATTCAGTTCAATTCAGTTTATTCCTATAGCGCCAATTCACATCACGTCATCTCAAGACATTTTACAGTTCATCAAAGCATCCAGTCAGATTGATTCAAAGTTTTCTATCTAAGGAAAACCAGCTGATTGCATCAAATCATTGACTCTTCAGCAATCCCTCACAATAAGCATACTTGTAGCGACAGTGGAGAGGAAATTCTCCCTTTTAACAGGAAGGAACCTCCAGCAGAACTAGGCTCAGTGTGAGCGGCCATCTGCTGAGGCCGACTGGGGTTCAAGGAGACAGAAGCAGACTTAGAAAATGTCTGGTCTGGTCTACAGACACCATCCTGCAGGACAATTGTGTGGCCTTGCAGTTGAAACAGACTGAGTGAAAACTTTTATTGTGAGTAAATTGCATAAATTAATATATGAAATAAGAGAAATCTAAATTTTCAGACAACAGTGGTCATATCCTAGCAGCAGGTTTCAGCACAGTGCGGTGCCAGGCAGGTGGCTGCTGTAAACAAAGCGGCAGGTGTATCTCAGGCCATTGATTCCAAAGGGAAAAAAGGAAGATAGCTGATGAGAAAAGAGGATTCAAAGAAGAATGGAGCGAATAATTTGCTTTTATTACCAATCAGGAAGGATTGCCTGCATGTTTGCTTTGGAATGAGAGGTTGTCAAATAATAAAAAGAGTTATTAGGAAAGGCATTTCCAGGGAAGGCTAAATCTGCAGCCCACCATCAAGCTGGGAATGAAAGAAAAAGTGTGATTGCAGAACTTTTGGATAAATTAGAGGAGAGCAAAGATAAATTTAAGAAATAGATTGCATCTCCAAACTACACTACTACTGCTGGTTTGGTTGCAAACATAGAAAACCGTTCATAGATCAAACAGGTAGCGCTCTGATGCAGGGATGGGAACTTTCTTCTATTTTTGGCCCCAAATCCTCAGAATAAACTTAACACCAAGGAACACTGGTGACGGAGGATGAGGGATTTCAGGGTTAGAGAGCTCTGCTCTGATGGATGTCAGTTCCTGCTTGGTTCCTCATGACTCCATCAGCTCCTCCCAACAGAAACACGTCCACCATAGAAAGATTCCTTTATCCTATTTCCACCAATGCAACAAAACCTAAACCGTGCAGTCAAGTGCGGTGAAGCAGAGCTTGGTGAACTTATATTAGACTTTTACATTTTTGCGGCTTCAGACAGATTAGTTTTGTGTTTTTTTTGTCCTATGTGGCTATTTGAGCAGTTTGGGTTGCCGACCCCTGCTATAGATAATAATACATTTTTACTTTTTTCATCTAGTAGTGGAATAATAATTAACACAAATCAAATAAACATTTTGCCAAATAAAACAAAAAACTCACACTCAGAGCCTACGGTACTTCACACATGGCTCTGCAAAGAGAAGGCTGCTGCAGACGGACAGATAATATTACATTACATAATTACATATCCTTTGAAATTTTTACCAGAATCGTTTAGATATATTCAGAAAGGAAAAGGAAAAGTAGTGAGGATGCCTTCCAACACACTAAGCTCATAGCAGCATAACTAACACGGTTCCTTCAAATAAACATTTATGTGAACGAAATGAACTGATTCACTATCATTAACTCATTCATTACTTTAGCTTGCTAAAGGTAATGGTGGTAGTTAGGATCACCAAGCTAACCCATTACACACTACTAAATGCTGCTGAGGGGGGATTTTTCAAGTGGCAGTCACTCAAACTGGTAAATTATAAATCATCAGTCACATAAGTGAGTGAACCCAAAACCCAGGTTTTCTTTCAGTTTAAATATTTTCCCTTATTTGTGTCACGGTTTGGTTGGAGGATTTTGTGAGGACCCAAATGCAGAGGCTGAGAGGCAGAGGTGAGTTCTTTGATGATTTAATGGGATAACACAGGTAGCAAAAACAGGAATCCAAAAATCCAACATAAAAATAAAACACTAACCAGAACCATGGAGACATCAGGGGAAAACTATCACAAGGTGCCAGGGTGAGATAAAGTAAGACGAGGAACGAGCACTGAGGGACTGCACAGGGAGTGTATTTATGGCTGACTGAACAAAGGCAGGACTAACGAGCTGATAAGGAGCAGGTGTGATTAGAGCTGAAGAGGAAGCCAAGGGAAAAGAAAACACGAGAGGGCAACAGAGGACAGACAAAGAAAAGCCTAAGAAACTTAAATAAATCCAGAACACACCAATAAAGCTAGAAAACAAGAAAAAAAGGCGAAACTGAAAATGTAGAGAAAATCAACAGAACCAAGATCGTTACAATTTGAATATCAATACATTTCAACACATTGGAACAATAAAGGATGGTGCCTCTCTTACGAAACCAAAGAACATTTGTGTTACATGAGTGAAGCTTTAGTTTTCAAATCAGATCCTGAATAACCCAAAAAAATTCTAAGTAAAGCTAAAGAGTAAGGTTATTATCGTTACCTAAAAGAAATGAAAAGAGAACTAGAATTTTTTTAAAAAGTGTTAACTGAAAGAAAGATAAAAGCTGGACCTTGCAAAAATAACATAGCTTAAACTGCATTTTGAGTTTACAAAACTAAAATCAAACTGAATGATACATTTTAAAAGGGAATGTATTTAGTTTTCATTTTTTTTTTTTATAATGTATTAATGTGAGGCAGAGGCCATTCTAGGATCAGAGGTTTAGAACATTTAAAAAAAACACCTGATTGCCGTTATTCCATCAACATTTTAATTTAGGAGCTGTTTTTTTTTATTTATTTGTGAACCTTATACACTGGCTTCGGGACACATATGACTTTACAAAATGTTTATAAAGTGAATTTTGCATAGTATAGAATCTTTATGTAGAGAAATAAAATACAATTTGTATGACTCTAATGTAACAAACCTAAATTAAAAGCCTAAATTCAAAACAGTAAACCCTTAAAAAACGACTCCAGAGATGTAACTAATAAATGACCGTAGTTATTTTACACCTCCGGTGTTCCGTAGACCGACTGATGCATTGTCCACTCTGGGTGGAACTGGCCGCTTGATTGTTAAAGAAATTGAATCTGTTCATCAGATGGTGTTTTTCTGCCACTCTTCAGTCTCCATTCTGAGCCAGAATCTAACAAACAGCTGTGATGGACTCATGTCTCACCTGTGCAATCTACAGTTTTATCTGTGTTCAGAAACAGCAGCTGCTGTTTGGTCATTCATTAATCTGCTGGTTTTAAAAGCCGCTGAGAACCAGACTGCCCTAATATCCATGCAGCGGAACTCAGAAGAGCTTCAGCTGACAAACAATTAAAATCACATCAGCAGCACAAATCTGACCATGAAGGTGAGCTCCAACCCTTAAATGCAGATCTACACAGATTTTCCCCAATCTTCTGATCTATCTGAATTTTAGGAGCAGGTATTGATTAAAGATGGTTCAAGTGAGATGTAAGTGGTTGTCTTCTGCAGCTGCTGTCAGCTCTTCTCTTCCTTTTGGTTCCTCTTTGGGCCAGCTGTCAGCTTTTGGACTGCGATGACATTTATCGTCAGGATCCCAGCCGACACAGTGGAGTTTACACCATCTATCCCCATTGGAACCACATCTGGTTTCCAGGTCATCTCACACCTGTCAGGATTTTAGCCTAAACTGATAAAACCTTTGACAAAAATGCTTTCTAGTTATCAATCAATTAAAAAAACAACCTGTAGAGAAAAACAGACCACTAACCTCTCAGCCAGACTGAGATTTTAATTTGTCTTTTTTTAATTTTGTCTCAGGTTTACTGTGACTTGGATACACATGGAGGAAGATGGACTGTAAGTACCTGAAATCAAACCCTGATGTCATAAAAAATAAAGCAAACACCTCATGCTTCAATTTATGGAGGGCTAAAGAGGCCAGAACAGAATAAATCAATCAATAAAGCATTAAATTAATTCTTTCAAATGTATAAATGTGCAATTTGTTCATTAAACCATTAAGTGTGTTGTTAAATTATAAAATGTAAAATTAAATACGTAATGTGCCATTAAATAATAAAATACTTTCTATATAGTGACACTAAAAAATAAGATATTTTTCCCTTTCCTTATTTTGTTCTATTTATATCTGCACAGAAAACTAATCATGAAATTATTTAAACTTCATGCATCAAACTAAGTGTTTGCTTCCACAGAGACCATGAAGTCTAATTGGTTGCTTCTTACAGAAAAACAAGAGAGCTTTTTTTTAGGCCCATTTCTATCACCACAATGTCTCTATTCCACCGATCAAGGACTCACTTGTAGGAGGTTAGTAATTCTGAGCTGCTTTTATGGCCAAAACTGCCAAAACAATATCTAAATTCCAATGAGTACAATTCCAGTGTCAATATAAATAAAAGCCTCCAAGAATGGCCATAACAGAAAACACAACTTAAAACTTTCCTTTTTGATAAAGCTTATAGTTAGAGTGGCTCAGGTTATCCTGAGCTATCTCTATAGTTATGCTGCTATAGGCTTAGACTGCTGGAGGACATAGGGACCCCTTTTTTCATCATTCTGCTTCAATCTATCTCTAGAATCTCTGACGTTCTGCATATCAGCTGTGCTGCTGCCATTAACACCTTTGATTTTAGATGATAGAGTTAGAGTTAGGCAGAAGGAGTCAAGGATACAATGGAAGTCGGTATCTACTGTCTCTACCTGTTAATTCAGAAGGAGAGAATCCTGCAAAGTCAATGACTGGATGCAATCAGCTAGTTTTCCTTAGATAAAAAAACAAAGGTAACAAATCTGATGTGTTGTTAATGTGTCTGATCATCATTTTACCAAGTTTAGAAAAGTTGTCTCAAAGTCTTTGTTCAGCCGTCCTAAAGTGTAACTTGATTGCCAAGGTGGCGTGATATGGTGATGTCAGGAAATGGACGGCATCGTAGTGAAGGCAAATGTCTTTCTTCATAAAAAATGCAATAATTGCTCAAATACACATCTTCAGTTGACTTACACACGCAGGACACAGAACATTTAGGTCCAATATGAATATAAAGGTCAAACCATCTTCTTACAGCAAGATTACATATCTGACCATAAGTACTTCAGTTTCTATTCAAAAACAAAAATATGTTTTCTAAAAATGAATCAATTGAAAATGTTTTGTTTTAAACTTTATTTATCAAAGAAATATAAATTTGTTTTAATGAGTAGAATCTGCTTCAAAAAAATACGAGACAAATAATACAGAAGAATACAGAGGTGGGCCCGCCTCCTCGATCAGGTCTGTTTAGGTCGTTTGGCTGCAGGAGCGTCACCTGCCAAAAAAAAAAAAAAAACAGGGAACACAATAAATACAGCTCAGCAACAGCGCCACACATTGGCAGACATGTTTAGCTCTGGGCTCTTCTATAGCCTTAGACTGCTGGAGGACATAGGGACCCCTTTTTTTCCTCCATTCTATATCTATTCTCCTACTCTGCAGAATCTCTTAGTTCAATCTCTAACATTCTGCTTGCTCTGCTTTTTCTCATCTGTTCACCAGTTTTTGTTTTTTCCTGTAAGAGACTTCTGGCAGGTGGCTGAGATGAAAGGATGCGATGATCTGGCTTATTTTAGATTAAAAACTAAAGATAATCAAAGGATTTAGGAAAGGATTCTCTTTTCTTGATTCACTGGTTTAGGATTAAATGTTGGGATTCTGTTCAGGTCATTCAGAGCCTAACCAGTTCAATACATTAATTTAGCAAAACTGCAGAAAAATTGATTTTCTATGTAATAAACAAAACAAAAACATTGTTTTTACTAAATATTTCACGTTATTCAAACTTTTTTAATCCACAAAAAACGCGAAGAGAACCAATATTATTTATCCACTGAGTGATAGTGAGTGGGGGGGTGGGGGGTTTGCGCCTTCAGACTGTTTTCTATTGTGCTTCTACATTGAAAATAGATTCATTGAAAACTGTTTTCCCCTTTAAGTGGAGCCTGGGTCACATGACTCATTCGGCAAAGGATCCAATCTTCTTCAGTTAAAGGCCACTTTTAGGGAAGACCAAATTTCCAAGAGAATCAGTAAATTTCGGTTTCTGAAATCTGGGAAGGAAAATAAAAAAACTTTATCTTTAAATATATCTATTTTTTTTTTTTTATCTATATCTGCAAACAGAAATCAATTAGACATTTTCTTCAATGTAAAAAAAGCCAAACGGTATTTTTTTCCTGCACTGGATGGATTCCAGTTTCAAGGTGCAGAACTCCTGCTGTCGTGAAAACGTTCAGCCCAGAACGTGTAAAAAAATAAATCAGCTGCAAGAATAACAGAACCTTTAGAACTACATCTACTTTTTACCCCCTAAAAGACAGGTAGGGAACCAGTGGCTATAGAGTGGTATGTGGCTCTCTAGCGCCCCCAGGGAGCTTTTTTTTTTTAATGCATGAAATTGGAAAAAGATGGATTTTTGTTTGTTTGGTATGCAGAAGGTCAAAGAAACATTCATTATGTTTCCAATGCTTTAAAAATGAGTATAATAAATAAATGTAAGCAATAAATGTAAACATTTTCGCCATGGAAGATTAGCTTGATAGCGCTGTATCGCGTTGCAGCGGCGCGGTGCCAGGCAGGTGGCTGCTGTAAACAAAGTGGTGGGTGTTTTTCAGGCCATGGAACCCAAAGGGAAAAAAAGGAAAATGGCTGATGAGAAAAGAGGATTCAGAGAAGAATGGAGCGAATTATTAAAAGGCATTTCCAGGGAAGGCTAAATCTGCAGCCCACCATCAAGCTGGGAGGGAGAGAAAAAGTTTGATTGCAGAACTTCTGGATAAATTAGAGGAGAGCAAAGAGATTTAAGAAGTAGATTGCATCTCCAAACTCCACTACTGCTGCTGGTTTGGTTGCAAACATAGAAAACTGTTCATAGATCCAACAGGTAGCGCTCTGATGCAGGGATGGGAACTATTTTAATTTTTTCCCCAAATCCTCAGAATAAAAATAACAGCAAAAATCTGATTTCTTTATTAAGTTTCTATAATTTCATCAATGCAACCAAAT
>NW_015151232.1:79462-87675 GCF_000732505.1 Cyprinodon variegatus | reverse complement strand
GGCTCCAGACAGATTGCATTTTTTTTGGTCTAATATGGCTCTTTGAAAAGTTTGGGTTGCCGACCGCTGAGCTAAAGGAACATCTGAGGTTCGGCAGATCAGACATGACTGATAACCTACAGCCTGCAGCGTCCTGCTCCTCCTCCTGCTGCTGCTGCTTCTTCATGGTGTAAATGATGCCACTGGCCGTCTTCCTGGTTTCTGGACACAAAGAGACAAGATGAAACGAAAAAAGGTGATTTAAAGAAAGAATCCAAATAAAAGATAAACGGAGCTAACAGTCTGGAAACGTCATCATGATTTACCTGCGTGGAGTAAAACGGCTCTGCATGTGGAAGAGACGGCCTCCTTAGAATCAGCCAATGACAGGCCGAACAGCAACCCTCTGAGAGACTCGTCAGGAAAACAAACCGAGTGAATGGCTGAGCGATGGCCGACATGAGAGGCTTTCTTCATCAGCTCATATATATTGATACGATGGAAGATAGGGGGCGCCGTTTGCAAAGTTCAACAGTCAAAAATTAGGAGCAATATTTATGGTTATTTAGCATGTTTTAAGTGACTATTACTTTTTTTTTTATTCATTTATAAAAATCTTACTTTGTAAAATAAAAATTTAGTTTACAAATTAAATATTTAGTTTGTTAAATAAATATTTAGCTCAAAACTAAATATTAAAAAAAACTAACCGTTTAGCTAGCATTAAGCTAGCTAAATATTTATCAAGATTGGTGCTAGCTAAATATTTAGCAAGATTGGTGCTAGCTAAATATTTAGCAAGATTGGTGATAGCTAAATATTTAGCAAGATTGGTGATAGCTAAATATTTAGCAAGATTGGTGATAGCTAAATATTTAGCAAGATTGGTGCTAGCTAAATATTTAGCAAGATTGGTGCTAGCTAAATATTTAGCAAAAATATGCAAATTCACTAGCCGAAAAGTGGAAGTGAACTACCAAAGTAAAAGCCTGGGTATCTTTATACGACTCCTAGAGCTCAAGACAAAAGACTGATTTATCTTTAGTCACTTTATCGTCGGCTTATTTCCAAAAACACCCTCTAAGCACTAACCCTGAACTATCGAGTGTCGCTCCCAGTGAAGTCTCACTCGCAGCAGTAGAAGGGGCCTTGATTGAAGCTGTAAGGAAAGCAGTTGTTTCTATGGCAACACAGTGACGCCCCATGTGCGTGTGACGCAGGTTAACATTAAACATTTGCCCATTTCTTGAAACAAATGTATACGGTCAGACAAAACTAATTCAAAGATTCCATTTTGGACTTTATTCCGTTTTTTTCGTATACTAATGTGATTTTCTGTCAGTGTCACGAAGATGTAGGAGTTTTCTACAGATGCCCAGGCTTTTACCTTGGTAGTTCACTTCCGCTTTTCGGTAGGTGAATTTGCATATTCGCTAAACATTTAGGTAGCATCAAGCTACCTAAAAGTTAAGCTAGCTTGGTCCTAGCTAAATATTTATTTTGGAGCTTAATATTTATTTAATAAACTAAATATTTAGTTAGTTAAATAAATGTTTAGTTTGGAGCTTAATATTTATTTAATAAACTAAATATTTAGTTTGAAGCAGTGCGCTAGCAGATGTGAATACTGGGGTGTTAAGATCCAAAATATTATCACTTAATACATGAATAACCAATTAAATAAATACACATACTTTTTATTTTTAATCTGAGATACTAATTCTAAAAGTGCTAAATAAATAATTAAATAGTGAAGTAATTAAGTAAATTTGTAAGTTTAGATGGGAGGGGCCTATCAGAGGTCGGTGTTCAGTGATTGGAGGATACAGGTTGGTGATGTCATAAGGTCCTCTGATTTCCAAAGCCTTTAAAAAAAATAGAAATACAAAGTTAGAGAGCAACAGTAGCCAAAGTTTAAAGTCTGACCAGAAAAAAAAGGATTCATCTGACCTTCTCAGCTGCGCTGGAGATGATGACGTTCTGAAAAAGGAACAACGTTCAATATTTCACGTCAGTAAAGAGACAGGAAGCAGCTGGCAGCAAGCGCGGACACCAACCTTTCCTTTGCAGCTCTCCATCAGGCTGACGGCGTTGGCTATGGTGTAGCGCCTCATGGTGGAGTCTCTGATGGCCGCGGCGTAGGACACCTCAAACACCACGCCTCTGTCAATGGCCTGCACACAAAGACACGTACATGAAGGACAGAGTCAGAAAGAGGCGAGTAGGTGGTGGATAGGACACTCACCCCGTTGACCGGCGCTCGTTTGAAGATGAAGGGAAGTTTCTCCATCACAGAGATGCAGACGATGTCAACGTCACACAGCAAGCAGGCCGCCTGAGCAGAAAGATGACCAGATATGAGCCACAATACGGAGTCAATTATGTTCCATTATTGTTTCAAGCCAAGAACAGATTTTATAAATAGAAATTTGGGGAGAAAAAATGCAATCCTCAGAGTAACTTTGCTCTTTTCTCAAATTTTTATTCTTTAAATCTTTTTTTTTTTAATTATTATTATTATTTCTGATTTTTAGATTAAGTTTTATAAATTACATCCCATGTATGGAATAAACTTTGCTCCAATATTATTGCAATACAGAACACATTTTGTTAAATATAAAAAAAAATGCAATGAAATTTTTAAAAGTTGAAAACTGTCTTAATGAAAATAAGTTATATAATTATAATAAATTATATTTTCAAAATTTAAAAAACAATCTAAAAAAAACGTATTTTTAGATAGAAATTTAATAGAAAATAAATTTGAAAACAATAATCTACGAAAATGTAAAAAAAAAATAGAAAAATTGAATAAAAAAGTTACATCTGAGGAAACAGTAAAGCTCCTCTTACATTTTTTTTTTTTTCATTAAAAACATTTTTAAAATTTTCATTTTTTTTATTTCAATTAACAAAACATCCTTTTAGATAGCAAACAAAAACAAAAAAGAATTCACCCCAAATTCGCCGTGCACGTCAGATGCTTAAACGCTCCCGACACATTGCTTCAGCTGCTCAGATGCGCTGCGCCTGTTGCTCAAAACGCGCTGCAGCATGTTTTGGTGCAACTTGATGCGCGTCAACCATTGACTTTGCATGGAAACTAGCATAAGTCATTATATTTTGATGACCAAATATGACCACAACTCATTTAATGCGAATCCTCATGTTTGTTAGCTGCTAGATCAATCAAAGAAGGTAAAGAATCTGTTATCTAAACATTATTGGTTCCTGATTAAGCAAATCATTAGAAAAACAAAACATTATTTTGCCAAAGACTGTTTTGTTTTCTTCGTGGATTTCATTGTGAATTAGTTCCAATCGCTCTAAATTAGTGAAAAGCTAATTTAATCACACCCCAAAGATAAACTTTGGTTTTGGAAACATAAATCCAGCTAAACTGTGACATCATTGCATGTCTCATTGATGTTGGTTGTTTTCCCTTCTTCTGCATACATAGTAGTTTAGTTTAGTTGAGTTTCACTAGTTTTAGTCAACAGTTTTTAAGTGAAACATGTTTGACTTGGAAATGAAAGATTTTTGTTAATAAACTCTGATATTTTGAATGGAAGTTGTGGTGAATTTATTCCATATTTGCGATTCACTTTCCTTTATTGTTCTAACACTCAGCCAGTAGGGGGCGTGTGTCCATAAACAATATATGACTGTCTGGATATTATTTGAATAAATAAACTATTTACCGCCTCTACTGGTGTTTGGCAATAAATCTATTAAAGTTGCATAACAGCATCAAGTTGTGGAACATTTTATCCATAACACAGAAGTCTTGAAAACGTCGTGCAGTTTCTCACATGGAAGAGTTTCTCTGTGGTGGGCTGGACGGCCAGGAGGTCAAAGGGCCGATACTCTGTGGCGTTGGGCCTCTAGGAGACACAGAAAGATCCGATTAAAACCCCTCTAATCCGATATTCTGATCAATAATCTCCAACGAGAGACTCACAAAGTGATTAGCCTCTGACATCACCACCGTCAGCCTGTTCAGCACTCTGATTGGACGAGAGCGACCCTGCACCACGGGCAGCTGACCTATCAGCTCACTGATTGGTACCGGGGAGGGGACTTCCTGCAGATGGGAAACAAACAGAGGCTTAACTCACGTACGCACCAATGTCAATCAATGAGAACTGTCCCAGACAGTTCAGAAGAATTTAATACTAATGTGGCGCACGCTTTCCCCGAGCTTCAGGGAAGTTGCAGCGTAGGGAGCGGAGCAGGACGGGAGGAACAGCGGAGGCTGTAGGCGGTCTGGAGCACAGCGGGACGGTGACCTGTGGGGGTAACAGCCCCCCCGCCCCCATCAGTAACTCACCTGTTTCTTCTTGGCTTTGGGTTCAAACACATAGTTGATGGCGACGGTGGAGAATCCAACTGAATGAGGAGCAAACATGGCGTCATTAAAGCAAATAAAATGATCCAACTGACAGTTATATTGAGTTACTTCATTTCATAAAAATAAAAAAAACAACCGGGCATAACTGGGAAGGTTGTTAGTTTAAATCCACCTTCCTACTCTGGTCTGAATTATTGGCCTATTTAACATTTTATCAGGTCTTTTTTAGTTTTCTTTTCATTATAATAGTTTACAAAGTTTGTTGATGAATGAATTCAACATTGTCAGCCCTTCATCATCACACAGTTCTGCAGCGTTACAGACGTCCTATTAGAAACATCATGGAGGAGGATGATTGGTTAGAGGCTGCACCACCCAAACATTTCAGCCTGGGACCCAGAAATAATAATCCAACTGAGTGGAGACCACCTAAAAATACACACTAATACTTCATTCTGTTTTTATTTATACATATACAGTGAATAATTTTTCATTTTAAATAAATAAATAACTTGAGATTCATAATTTTAAATTTATTTTAGGTAATTTAATGGGACATTTTATTATAAGCTGAATTTAATTGAATTACATTTTATACTTTTTTATGAAAACTTGTCAGTTTATTTGGTAAATTTGTTTCCTTCTAAATTTGCATCTTTATAATCTCGTAAATATGCTGCTTTAAACTAGAAAACTTAGTTTCCTATTATTATCTTTGTCTTTGAACGGCCCTAATAGGCCGTCGTAAATTTGACCAAAGCTTTTATGACTTGAAAATAAAAACAAATATAAATATAAGATGAGTTTAAACATAATAATTCTCTGCTCTCCTAAACACAGCGCTTCTAAGGATCTCATGTCTGCAGATTCACTTCAGCTCCATGTGTGTCTGGAGTCACTTTATTGGATCAAACTAAAGCTTTTAAAGTGACTCTCTGAGCGGATTGATTTCAGACGGACTCACGGTTAGCGGCTGTTTCCACCAGGCTCTGCAGACGCTTCCTGTCAGCACAAAATAACAAGTTTAGGTCCATAAACACAGACATGCTGCTGCTGCTGCTGCTGCTGCTGCTTCTACACATGCAGATGAACAGAACCGGACCGGCCTAATGACGGATACCGCCACCTACTGGTGGGGAGGACGAAACTTCTTCTTGTGTTTGATGGCGGTTGACAAACTAGTTAATGCGCGTTAGCGCCACCAACTGATGAGGAGTTAAACCAGGATAAAAAAAAAAGACTCCACAAAAAACAACTAATTATTTAATAAATCAAAAATTAAATTATAAACTATTTAATTTAACTCCACATAATAAATACTTCATCAAATTCGTCCTCATGATTTCTAATGTATCATTAGGTTATTGTCACTCTGCCAGTTTCTGATGGTCTTACTGGTTTTCCCATCATACTTTTAACCGTTTCCCAGTTTAAATCTCTAACTTCAAGATACTTTCTGCAGCTTTCACTATTATAATTTTTTTTTCAGTTTTCTTTGTCGTCATAGTTGTCTATTTAAATAAAATAAATGATCTCATTATAATTCGATCATTTATTTTATTTTAACAGAGTGGCGGAAATGGGCTTCCATATCTGAGCACTATAATTGATCAATTCTACCAGGAAAAGTAGAAAATCCTTAATGTTTACAGCCAATGAGTCTTTTGCAATTTTAGGAGAATCCTCCAAAGCTTTTAAACTTGTCATTTGCTGAACTGTTGGCTTGAGTCTTTCTGGCTTGGATGAGATATTTTTTGCAGCTTCAGCAGAACTTATTCCAAGCTCTAATTTCACTTTTCTGATGTCTTGAGATCTTTTGCTCACTTCACACCCTCGATATGCAGCAGAATGTTCAGTTACAGCATTCAATCTTTACTTCTTTACCACATACAGCTCATATATGAACACATTTTTGGCATTTGAATTATCTTAGAGGCGGAGGATTGTATATTTTTACACATTTTTTATACGTAAAAGTATACAAATATGTATCTTTTTTTAAATAAACAGGAGTTTCTGTTTTAAAATAAAATGTTCAACATTGGTTTTCCAGTTTTGTATAATATATTCTGTTTATTTTTGTCATTTGTTTATAAGAGCGCAAACAATGATGTTGATGTTATTGTACATATGACACCTCATATGTTACTCCCTTGTATTTTTTATTTTTTTATTTCTTATTTTTATTTTGTTTTTCATTGTGTGTGATACATGTACACTTGCACCTTAATCCTTATTTATCTTGATATACTGTATATATATTGTTTATTATTAATGCACCTTTTTCCTCCTTGTTTGCACCTTCTTTAATTATTATGCCAATATGTGACCAGTGAATTTTTCCGCTGTGAGATCAATAAAGCTCATCTAATCTAATCTGTAAACGCATATAAATTCTGTAAAATAATTGATATATTTAATTTATCATTACATGTTTTTGTAGTAAATACATTATTGTTAAAGCTTCTCCCTGTTATACAATTTTCTGTGTTCCTTTTCTGTTACTGTCTACAATCTTATTTGAAATAAGAAATGTATAGATCCTAATAGTAAAAAAGCATTTCTGTAGTTTGAATAAAATTAAATCTCACTGAAATTTTCCCTAAAAAAATATTGTAATATTTTCATAAATAAAAAGAGGATACCTTATTTAATGGTTTATAACACTATCAGTCTCTGACCACAACAGAAGCATACGTCATTTGTGATTCTGTGTTTACAAACACAAATATATAGCATTGCATTAAAATTCTATCCACTGCATTCTCGTGCTGGAGAATGAATGATACTTTATCAAACAGCACCATCTTGTGGCCTGAAATTGCTACTAACTCTCTGTGAGATTCACTTAACTTCATGTTCCTTCCATGTTTGGTCATGTTAGTGGAAAGCTGTGTGTGTCTACAACTTATAGCTTTCTCTCTCCAGTTCTTTTTCCTGTAAAGAGATCACCCAGGAATAACTCTTTAAGTAACACTTCATTGTGAATGTGTATTAAATAACCAGGAGACATGACAACAGATTCTGATAGAAATTATAATCTTACTCAGATCAGAGAAGTTGCTTAGAGTTTGCAGAAGGCAGTTGCATACCAACTGGGCTCAGTTCTTGTGAAGTGGCCCCGACTAACAGGTAGCAAAGCATTTTATACTTCAGTATGCCACATCATCACATCATCATATCATTACATCATCACGTCATCACATCATTACATCATCACATCAACATTCATCACAGGCGTTTGCAGATGAGGAGACATCCATGGCTCCAGCCTTATCAAAATATAATCCTTCGTTCTTAGCTGAAGGACGCCGCTCTCATTTAATTCCCAAATCTTTGCCACGTTTAGAATGAAGCTGATAACTGTATATGGCAGGACAGAGGAACTGTCATAATTAGATAAACCACTGGGAAAACATTTGTTCTGACACATAACTGGCAGCTAATATTAAGGTGTAATAAACTCAAACATCATCAATGATAATTATCCTTACAGGCAGAAATGAGGTTACAGTCAGCCCCAGAGAGAAGTCCAGGTTTCACTTTCCTCCGGTTTAGTGTCGGTTCATCAGATCATCTAAAAGGTGGATGGATGGATGGATGATGGATGGATGGATGGATGGGTGATGGATGGATGGATGGATGGATGATGGATGGATGGATGGATGGGTGATGGATGGGTGGATGGATGGATGGATTATGGATGGGTGGATGGATGGATGGATGGATGGATGATGGATGGGTGGATGGATGGATGGATTATGGATGGGTGGATGGATGGATGGATGGATGGATGATGGATGGGTGGATGGATGGATGACTTATGGATGGGTGGATGGATGGATGGATGGATGGATGATGGATGGGTGGATGGATGGATGAC